>NC_134975.1:2971083-3129221 GCF_965638725.1 Aptenodytes patagonicus
AAGGCACCCCGCAGGCTCGTTGCCCAGACCTGAAGCACCAAAAGGATGGGGGCAGGCGGGTGAGAAGGTCTAGGCTGCCTGCGGGCACAGGATGGGGGGGCGCGGAGCCGCTGATCACGCGGCAGCTCCAGCAGTTGCAGAAGGGCCTGGGCTGGGGAGAGCCGCTCCAATTAGCTATAATCGCGCTTCCCCGCGGTGCCTGACACCGAAAAACCTACATAATTACCAGCAGCGACAGGGAAGGCAGGACCAGGCTCTTGTGCTTAATTGAGTGTTTACAGCCCTGGAGGCGGGGGGGGGGGGGGGGGGGGGGGGGGGGGCAATAACAGCTCTACAGAAAAGCAACCCCCCCACCCCAGCCAGAGAAGACACGGAGGGAGGGGGAGAGTACAGCCCCATCCCTTTGCGGAAGGGTTTGCTCTGTCCTCACACCCCTTCCCAGGGTGTCCCCGTCCCTGTCCTCAGGTAGACAGGACAGGCAGCCCCTGCCACTGCCACCAGCAGCAGCCGTTGAGCTCATGGTTGACTTGCAAATGCAGCCGCAGGAGCTGGAGGTCTCGCTCCTGTCAGCCAGGCTGAAATCCCTAGGGCCAGCTGGGGGGGATCACCATGTCCAGACATGCCCCAGAGGTGGTGATGGGGCATGGAGACACACCTGCCCAAGGTCTGGGTCCTCCTGCCGGCGGGGGGTGGGGAGACACGATCCCAGAGGGATGGCCAGGGTTTTGGGGCTGGAAGGGTCACACCAAGGAGGGGTGACCTGTGAAGAAGTGACAGGCACCAGACCCCATCCTGTGGCCAAGACCAACCTGCCCACACTGTGCCACCCCCAGCCTGGCAGACAAAGCTCCTGCCTAGCTGTTTTCTCCTTGTTAATTTTTCATGAGCATGATGATAATTCTGCTCACTGCGTTGCCACGGACCCCATAACAATGAGCCATGGTGCTACCCCTGGGCCAGGCAGCACTGGTGTCGGGAGACAGCTGGGGCCAGAGGTCTCCAAAGGGGGCACAGCCAGGGCTCTCCCTGCTGCGCCTGTTCCCTGGTGGGCCCCCACCTCCAGAATGAGAATGTGCTCCTGCATGTGCTCCTGTGTGTGTGGCGTCAGCACAGGGCACACACATGCCGACACGCATGAGAGGATGCACACGAATAGGCTTGCAGGGACCACACAGAGATGTGTGGAAATACAGGCACAGCGATATGTGCATGGAGGCACACAAATATAAGTGCATGTGTGTGCACATGACACACCTGCCCCCCCCCCCCCAGCAACCTGCCGGCCTGGAGGCCTTGCAGCATCTCCCACCCTGGAGGTGCGGGAGCTGGTGTCTTCCCTGCCCTTCACTCTCTTCCTACCATGCCCAGAAACAACATGTGGGACAGGGCAACTGGGTCAGAAAAGTGCTGTTTTCCATATCCAGCAACTACGGACACCTGGGAGATGGGGTGGGGGGAGTGGGGCACACTGTTGTCCCCCTGCCACTCAGGAAGGATGCTTGGGCAGAACCCAGGCATCCGAGCCCAGTCCGGGTGGATGCTCCCCAGCAGCCCAGTGGGCTGTATGGCACTGCTGTGCCATGGTGTGCTGGCAAGTGGTGCTGAGCAAGGGGCCCAAAGTAGGGCTTGTAGAGGGAGAGGAGGGGGGCAGACAGCTTTCTGCCATACCAAGTCCTGCCTGCCCGCGGTCTGCCACTTTCTGATGTGCCCAACTAGAATCACTAATTCCAATAAACCCAGGCTAGATTAATTTCATTTCCCCATGCAAATCAGTGCTAATTAGGATGGATTAGTTCACATCACAGGGGCTGTGGGGACAGACGCTGCACACGGTTGTCACTCCCCAGCCAGGCTTTAGGGTGTTTCATCCTCAGTTAATGATTTGGGAGGATGGACCCCATAGTCTGGAGGTCAGGAGCCAGGGTGGGGACAGCAGGTAGAGCAGGGATTGCTCCGAAACACCTGGTCCCTCTGACCACGCTCAGCCCCTGCACAGGATCCCTGTGCTGGCCAGCATCCCTCCCCCACCCCTCACCAGGACATCCCCTACACTGGAGCCAAATCTGCCCCTCCCAGGCCTCCCCAAGAGCTTATGTTGTCCCTGATTAATGCCCATGTGGGATATTACTGGACCACAGAGGTGATAAGCAAAGCTGATGGGGCAAACACGGGTGCCAGGGAGAGGAGGGGGATCTTGCCACCCAGGGACTCGGGCCCACTGGGGGCCAGGGCTGGAGCGAGGAGCTGCTGGTTTGTACAGCTCAGAGCGAGGCAGTGACAGGCAGTTGCAGGGGGTCCCTGGGGGACCCTCTTCACCAGCAGCCTTTTAAATGCAGATGGAGGTCTGGTCTGGAGGCTGGGCTGCCTTGCGCTGGGGAGCAGGCGATGGTCCCAACGCTGACCCAGCTGGGAGAGGCCAGCAGCACCCAGCAGGATGTGACCACCCCTGGACACCTGGGGTCTGCCCTGTTCTGCAGTGGGGCAGGTGACAGCACAGCCCCCCCCCCCCCCCCCCCCCAGCTCTTTCAGATTCTGCCTGTGTCTCCTCCCTTGCCAAATATTTAACTAATTAACACTGCCCGCAGGCTCCTGTTTACGCAGAAGGATTCCTGGCTGCCTCAGAGCAAAGACCGTGCAAACTGCAAACGTGACCCCCAGGCACAAAGCTCAACCCCCCCAGAAGGGCTGGGGCACCTGGGCTGTCCCCACTGCTGCCTGTGATACACAGCTGAGCCGCCGCCCAACACTGGTACCTTGTGCACAGCCCTGCACGCCCCCCATGCCCAGCATTGCACAGCCCACAGTTGAGACCAGCCCTGTCCCACCGAGCACCATGCAGCCCCCAGGACCTGGGGCACATGCATGCTACACAGCCGGTGCCTTGCCGCTGGGAGAGTCCCACCATCTGCTTCTGTGGGTGGGACAGACACCAGCACGGTGCCCACACCCTGGCTGCATGCCCCTTTGCCCCTGGCTCTGCTGCCCCCTGAAACCTGGCTTTCATAGAATCATAGAATCATTAAGGTTGGAAAAGACCTCTAAGATCATCGAGTCCAACCGTCAACCCAACACCACCATGTCCACTAAACCATGTCCCTAAGTGCCTGGTGCCTCTTGCTCCCACCCCACAGCCGAAGGGTCCCCAAACTTCTCTGCACCCCCAAGCATCCCTGAGCAATGCTATCCCTCCTCTGCAGCACAAGAGAGGCTGGGGCAGCCTGGAGCAGGGGCAGGAGGGAGGCACTGCCCAGCTGCACCCCACACCCTTGCCTTTACTCCTTTAGCTGAGTGAGTGGGGTGTTCACAGCACTGGAACATCAGGAGCCCTTATGCCAATCCCTGGTTGGGGGAAGGCAATGCAAACGGCCCCGGTGTGGTTCCCTGTCTCCAAGGGGTGCAGCCTGGATGTGGGGACAGCCCCAGAGGCAGGACACTGGTACCATCGGCTCTCACTCAGCGGGCATGGGTGCCAGAGCAAGAGCTTGCACTCCCAGCCCCCCCCAGCTGTGCCTAGGGGCAGAGAGAAGCAGGGGGCTGAGCTGGGGGCTGTGGAGGGCACCATGCTGTGCCACGCCATGCAGGACACGCAGCACAGCTCAGGGTGTAGGCAGGCTGTGAGGCCAGAGATACTGTGACAAACAGCCAGAGGCAGTGCCTGCCTCCTGCCCTCATTAAATCCCCCCTAACAAGCTCAGCACTGAGCCCTGGGGCCCAGCTGGACTCAGAGCTGGTCATTACTGCTGACAAGGACCTGTCAAAGTGGGAGATGTGGCGTGTGTCATCCCCCCATGCACAGCCAGTGGGGGCACACTGGGGGGGGGGCACCACAGAGCTGGGGACACCTACCCCCTAAATCTTGCCAGCTCCCCTCAGACCCTTCCCTTCAAGCCAAGCGGGAAGATAAGCGTGCCCCCCTCAGTGCTGGTGCAGGACGGGCTCCCCCTCCTTGCCCACACTGCTGCTTGGGGATGGGGTGAGACTCAAGGCACAGGGAGCTGTGTGGGGACCCTGGGGCTCCCCTGGCAGCACCACTGGGGCCAAAGGGAGACTGGGGAAGGAAGGAAGGGGCACGAGGAGAGAGTGCAGACAGCCCCGAGGAGAGAGGCATTGGGCTAGGTGGGAGACAGCGATGGCAGGGCACTGATCCAGGGTGGAAGTGAGCTCTGGACAGGAGGGCAAGGGTGTGGGACAGGACTGCTGCTGAGCCCTGGATTTCCCCCTCCGAGCTCCTCTCCCGGGACCCACCTGGAGCAGGAGAGATGGAGGATGATGAGCACAGCCCCCCTGCCGCTAGAATCCACGAGCAGAGCTGCTCCTTCCCGGGAGCACCCTGGCACAGATAAGGAGCCCCGGTGATCCCCAGGGCACATTTAATCTGGGACAGGACAGTTATTGGATAAATACCATGAATATGTAAATTGCATTTATGCTGATTTATGGCTGGGGGGCAGGTGGGGAGGGGAGATGGTTTGGTTTAGTTTAGTTTAATGCATTTATTTCCCTGCCTCGAGATGGAGAACAATCTCTGAGCAGTGCATCTGCCAAGCCAGAGGAAATGATTCAGGCAGAGCCACGCAGATGGGAGCACCCCCGGGCCAGGCTGGATGTGAGGGGCCTCACCTGCGGGGATGAGAGGTGAGCAGGCTGTGGGGTACAGCACCTGGACACCTCCACCTCCCGCTGCACTCCCTGGGGCTCACTGTCCTCACGTGCATCCCAGAAGGGGTGCACAGGAGGCAGGTCCCCCCATCCCCTCCATGCCAGTGCTGCTCTCCTGGGATGATGTATGGATCCAGCACAAGACCAGTGGTATTTCAATTAATTTCTGGGCCTCGTAAAGACTCCTGACCTTTCACAAGATGCAGAGAGAAATTGAGGTGATTAATCTGGCAGGTCGGGGTGGCTCCTCTACTCCGACATTCCCTATGTGTTACATGGGGTGGGGTGGGTGGCAGATCCCTTTGCATAAACCAGCTGCAGAGGATTTAGCAGTGGGATGCTTAGTGTCCCCATGCCGGCAGAGTCACAGCCCCTCTCTGCAAACAACTGGGTCACAACCAGGCTGTGGGCACCAGGAATGGGAAGAACACGAGCAAGACCAAACCATAAACTTCTACTCAGCAGCCATACACCTGGTGGGTGCACACCACAGTGCCTCTGGAGCACATGTTCCCCTGAGCACAGGCACTTGTGCCCACACCAGGAGAGCATGCAGCAAGCAGCCCTTGTGGCTGCACAGCAGCAGACACAGCCACCCAGCACCACCCCTTCTCCCCCATGCAGGAAGGCCGTGGCACTCTCAACCCATTACCCATCAGGTGCAAATGATGCTTGCCCCTCACACCTCACTTGCCATATTGCTGCACCCCCCCGGGGAAGGAGGAGGGCAGCAGGGGACTGGGCTGCACCCAGTCAGAGAGGCTGCAAGGAGCCAGGATGCACATGGTGGAGCTGGAAGGGGGGAGGGATTCACCTCTTAATTTCCTATTAACTGCTGATCAATCCAATTAGATTCTGCATGTAATGAAGGCCATCTGCTTGGTAGGGCTGGGCACCAGTACTCCCTCCCCATCCCAAAGCATGTGCTATCCTGTGCAGCCACTGGAGAAGTCCATGAGTGCTGGCAGGGAAGGGGTCTGGGGATGGGAGGCTGATAAAAGGGGTTTTACCCAATTTTCCAGATGACTCTAATTAAGTTGTTCTCTTCAGCTGTTAAATTAGCTGGAGCCCTCTCCCCTTCCCTGAGTGGTTCTCCCCCTTCCCCTCCCTACTTCTCAGATGCAGCAAATCAGCTTCCAGCCCCCCCCCCCGGCTCTGCAAATAAATAAATAGACAGTCCCAGTAAAATTAACCATATGAGGAGCTGCAAATGAGGTGGAAAATTTTAATGGTTTGGCATTTAAAAGCTGTCTGACAGGAGGTAGGGACGTGAGTGAGCAGGGAGGAAACAGTCTTGGGAGCTGCATAGTGCCCCCAGGCGCCCCCCCCCCCCCCGATTTCCATTATTCTCTGCTGCCCCGGCGCAGCACATCTCCCAGCTGGTGCTCGAGATGCTGGGACTGGGGGAGGACCCCCAGTGTGGAGACCAGGCATCTGTGCCCCTGCCCCCCACCTGGCAGCAGACTGCAGCAGCCTCTGGGGCACCTCTAGGGACCCTGCACCCCCTGGCCCTTCGTGGTGCTGGCAGGACCTGGCAGAGGTGGTGCCTGCTTCCCTGCTCCATCACCAGGAGGTGCTCCTGCTCCTGGGCACCAGCAGCCCCGGCACAGCTCACTTGGCCAAAGAAGGTGGGAGCCAGAGCCCCTCCAAAGCCGCGGGGAAGCAGAGCCACCTCCATGCCCCGACCCCGGCTCCTGCCACCCCATCACTCCAGCAGAGGCGTGTCCCTGCCAGCGCAGCCCCTGCGCCGACCCCTCGATGCATTTATATCTCCTGATTATTCTGCAGGCAGCGGAAGCAGGGAGGGAGGGGGTAGTTGGGTCGGGACTGGGGGACCACGAAGCTGGGGGAGCACGGGAACCCCTCCCCACGCCCCTGCCGGTGGTCTCCCCGGGGCAGCCCTGGTGGCGAGGCGCTGTGACCCGGGGCAGGGCTTTGGGACCGGCATGCGCCCCGCGCCCCGGGAGGGGCCGGCAGCACCACGACGGCCTCTCGGCGGGCTGCTTTGCCCTTGAATCCCCCCGTCCCCTCCCCAGCTTGTCAGCGAGGGCCCAGACATGAATATTCATGGCGGTGGCAGCGGGTGACAAGGACGGGGCTCGCACCACCTGCACGGCAAGCAGCCGGCCCCGGGTGGCGGTGGGGGACAGGCAGTGACCCCCGGCCCCGGCCCGTCGCGCACCGCCTCACGGGGCGCGGGGGCCACCCGCACACGCACCGAGGGTGGCGGGAGCCGGCGGGGAGGGGGGGACGCTCCCCCCCGGCACGGGGGCCTCCCGGTGGGGCGTCGCCGGGCGCTGCCCCGCGAGCCGTCCGCCAGGGGGCGCCGCGGCTTCCCCCGCGCCCGCAGCGGCCGCCGGGTCGTTTGCATAGCCCTGCATACGGACCGGCCGCACGGCGCGTCAGCAGCGCCCCCGCCCGGCCCGCGGCAAGGCCGGAGGGGCCGGGGCAGCCCGGCGGCCGCCGCAGCTCCCCGAGCACACCGAGGCCGGTGCCGAGAGCCCTGCAGCGCGGGCGGCCCCGCCGAGGGCTCCGGCGGGTCCCACGGCGATCGCGACCTCGCTGCGGCAGCCGCCGTTACCGGGCGGCCCCGCCGGGCCGGACCGGGCCGCCCCGTCCCACGGCTGCCTGTCGCCATGGCGACGGGCGGCGCGCGGTACCGGCCCCCGTCGCCGTGGTTACCGCCCCGCCCACCCCCGCGACCCCGCTTCCGGCCCGTCGCCGTGGTTACCGCCGGCGTCACGGCTCCGGAACGTCACGGCGGCCCGCGCAGCCGCCTCCGCTGGGCCGCCCTCGCCCCCTCTGGCCCGGCTCCGGGCCCGGTCCGGCCCCGCCGCGGCCTGAGCCCGCGGCCGAGGCAGCGGGGCCGGCCAGGTGCCCGCCCCGGGGCGGGCGTTCCCCGGCCGCGCCGCCCGCCCGGGCACCTGTTCCTGGCTCGGTGCTCGCCCCCCGCGTTCCAAGGACTCGTCCTGTCCCCGGGCCCCGTCACCTGTCGCCCGCGGTCCCTATTCGGGCCCTGCCGGGCCCCGTGCCAGCGCTCGGCACCGCGAGGCGGCCCGCGCTGAGGGAGGGGCATACCCGGCCCCCCAGGGGATGCGGGCTGGGGGAACGGGGCGCGGGGTCCTGCCCCCTTCCCCTCACGCCGCCCGTGCCCGGCTGAGACCCGGTCAGCTCCATGCATGTACACAAGCCTTCGGCTGTGGAGGCCCCACGCGGGGTCCTGGGTCCATGCTGGGGTGGGGGTGTTGGGGAGGGTGGGTTGTACATGCACAGGTGTGTGCTGCACAAGGTGTCACACGAAGCAGGAAAGCACCGGCGCAGCCTCCTGGCCCAGTCTGCAGCAGCTGGGGCCACCGGCAGCCCCACAGTGACCCCCCCCCAGGAAATCCAAAGCAGGGAGAGCTCGGGGTTGGGAGCAGACATGTATTGCCAAAACACAGGATTACACAGCCCGGAGCAGTGGGACAGGACCGCACTGACACCCCTGAGGCACCCAGCACCCACCACCTCAGGCAAGGGGGGCTGGGTGGCCTCCAAAGTGAGTCTGGGAGTGCCCCCTCCTTGCACCCAGTGTCTCTGAAGGCACCAAAAACTCCACAGGGGAAACAGCCCAAGAGGCACCTCCCACACCCCCGGCCTGCTCCGGTCCTGGTGGAGACGGTCCCCGCCAGAGACCCCATTGCTGCAGGCATCAGGGATGGGGGTGCCTGCCATCCCCATCCCCATCCCTGCCCAGCTCTGGCAGCTCTCTGCAGCCAGGGTCCACCCGTCCCCCTGGCTGGGGGGCCCTGGGACTCTGCCCCGCTCAGATCTCCTGCAGGAAGTCCACGGGGAAGAGCCCCACTTTGCGGCCAGTGTAGACTTTCACGTAACCATTCACCTCCTCACCCTTCTGCACCACGATCTGGGGGCAAGAGGGGTGCTGGTGAGACTCCCGGGGCCTCACAGAGCAGGGGGAAGGTGGCAACCCCCAGGCAGGGGGAGGGGCTGGGCAGAGCAGGTCTAGTCCAAGGGGCTGGGGGAGGTGGGCAGTGTGAGGATGGTAATGCAGGCCAGGGCAGAGAGCCGCTGTGGGGTGCAGCAGGGCACCAGGGCAGCCGTGATGGGTGGGGGCCTGGAGGGAGGCTGGGGCAGAGATGCAGGTGGGGGCTGGAGGACCATGGGCTGCAGCCACGTGGTCCCGTCTCACCTGATCTTTCTTGAGCGTGATCTGCCCGATCTCCCGGTTGCCCACGAAGGAGCGCGTCACCTTGTGTACCCGTTCACCTGCCCGCACCCGGATGATGAAGTTTGGAGGGAAGTAGCCAATTTTTTCACCAATCTTCCCCTGAAAGAAGTCAGTGGATGGGTGCAAGGTGGGGGTTGGAGCCAATCTGTATGACGCCCAGATTCCCCCATGACAAACAGTCTGCAGGTTGTGGGTAGCATGAGGACACAGCAGATTTAGGGGGCTGTGTCCCCCTTAGAGTGCAATTTGCACTCCCAGCTGACCTCTCCCTTTGCTTTAAGCTCTGCATCTTTCCCCTCTGTGCTTGTAGGACACCAGCCTTACCCGCCACCACTCCTCATTGGAGTCATCGACCACCGTGATCTTCTCCCCTGGCCTGCGAAGGGAAGGAAGGGCTAAGTGAGAGGGGGGGGCAGGGACCCCCTGCCATGGGAGACCCTGAGGTTGGCAAGGAAAATTGCTCTTCCCACAGCACCAGCTCCTAGAGCCCTGTGTCAGGGGAGGTCGAAGAATGCACACAGCCCGCGGGCTCAGGGACAGACAGGTCCTGTAGGTCCTGTATGTGAGCAGTTCAGCCTCAAGTCTGGGGTGCAAGAAATCAGTGGAACCACATCAAGACAAACACCAGCAGCCTTGGAAATGAGGCTTGTGCCCAAAGCATGGGAGGTGGGAGAGCTGGCTCAGCGAGAGCCAGGGCCCCCACTCGATGTATAGCTCATTGGGGCAGGCAGAAAAGCCACAAAACCCAAACCACAGCCAGCATGGCTCTAATTTCTGCCCTCATTCATTCATTCACAGACCTCTCCTGGCCATGAGAACCTCGTTGTTGAGGTGAAGACTTCTCCCCCTCCTCACTGGACACCCACATCCTTTCTCTTGTCATCCCTGTGCCTACTACATGGCTGGGAACTTACGGGAAATCCAGGTCATCTTTCTCCAGGGCTTTGAAGCGATAAAGTGCCACAAAATAGTGAGACTGCAGATAGCCACCACGAATCCCTGGCTGTGGCTTCTTGTTCTGGGGGAGGAGGGTAGAGGGGTTTGGGGCCCCAGAGAGGCTGAGGACAGCCCTGGAGAGCCCAGCAGGGAGATCCCTGCAGCCTCTGCCCATGCTGCTCCAAGGCCAGGGACCTTTGGGGCGTAGGGTGAGGATGATGGCTACCTTGTCATCTGTTGGGCTCTTCTCAGTCTTCTTGTCCCCTTCAGAGGTGCCTGGAAATGGGAGGAGGGGGGTTATATCTCTCCTGGTGCTGCCTCCCTGACCCGGGACCAGCCTCCTCCCAAGGATCTCCTGTGCCCAGGTCAACGAGGGGAAGCAGAGAGCGCCCCAGGGTGGACACCTGAACTGAAGACCCCCTTTCTGCAGGTCAAAACCCACCACAGTGGGCCCCCCAAGTACAGTCTCCGCTTCAGGCTCCCTCCCTGCCCCATGCTCGTGGCTGGAGCTCAGCCCCCCCCAGTTCCTTGGCCCTCGTGTGCAGCCAGCCCTGCCACGGTCACAGCACTCACCGCCCTCAGTTTTGCCCTCTTCTGGCTTTGTGGCCTCTGGTTCCTCATCCATCATAGCAGCCAACGGCTGCAAGGCAGAGAGCTGTCAGGGGGTGCAGAGCAGGCAGGGAGGTGGGGGTGGCAATGGGGTGCAGGCTATGGTGCCAGGACCCTTGGGCATTTGGAGCAACAGGCCAACCCCATACTCACGTTTTTCTTGTCATCCTGCCCTTTCTTGCGCTCCTTGTTGGCCATAATGACACCCGTCCGCAGTGTCTCGAACACAGGGTCACTCCTGTTAGCTGCCGCTGGGTCACAGGGATGGTGAGAGGGGTTCAGCTGCAGGATGTGAGGAGATGGGGCACCCCGACATGGGGACAGTACTTACAGAGCAGCTCCTTGACACAGGCGTATTGCTGGTCACTGTAGAGGGGTGAGCTGTATGCCCGGCGAAACCCTGGGGGCTGGAAGGAAAGAGGAGGTCAGAGCATCAACCACCACCCAGACCTGTGGGCCCTCCTGTGAGAGCTGAAGGGGGAGCAGGTGGATGCTGGGGACCCAGAGGGTGACCACCCAGCAGGGGCTGATGCCTGGGTCCCCCCCTTAGAGCCAGGAAGAGAGGTGGGTCATGGTGCCTGGGTCATGCCCATAGGGACTGGGCTGGCCGCTCCCTGCCACAGTGCTTTGGTCTTCCCTGTGAGGAGGTGCCCCAAGCCTGGGGCCGGTGGGAATACTCACGATTTTGCCGAAGCAGCGCTGCATCTCCACGTAGGACTGGCAGTGGTGGTGGATGTTGGTTTTGCAGTTCTTGCACCTCAGGCCAAATTTGTTGTTGACTGGAGGGGGGGGGGGTGGAGGGGTGGAAAGGAGAGGCAATGTGACACTGCAGCTGTGGGGATGGCTGGGCTGGAGCCCTCGCCAGCCTTGGCCCCCAGCCCTTGCCCTGACCATGGCCCCCAGCCCCAGCACCCTCAGGACTCACGGACAATCATGCGGGCACAAACATCACAGAACTTGGGCTTTTTGAAGTAATGATCTTTGAACTTGTGGGGTTTGTCATTGACAAGTTTCTGGGGCTCGGGAGGGGGCTCAGGCTCCTCCTCCTCTTCCTCCTCTTCCTCTTCTTCATAGATGTAGTAGATGGGTCCTCCTGAGGGGCTGACCAGCTCCCCATTGGGCTGCGGCTCTGGCGCCATCTCCTCCTTGGGCTTTCGCTGGAAAAGTTGCTTCAGCTTCTGTAGCTGCTGGGGCAGGAGAGGACGCATTGCACACGGCAGGCGTGTGGGGTGAGGCAGGCAGGCAGGCAGGCAGGCAGAGAAGCCGGTGCCTGGCTCCCTGCCCCTTTGCTCTGACCTAGAGACTCCTTCTTCCCCAAGTGGGAGGAGACCCCAGGCATCCTGGGGCAGAAATGCTGTGAGGACGGGGACCCTTCTCCTGGCCCCGTGAGGTCCCCACAAAAGGAGAAACTGTGACTCCTGAGCACCATGTGGATGTGGGCACCCTGGGGAAAAGCCAAGCTGGGAAATGGCTACCCAGTGTCCTGCTGCATCAGGATCCCACCAGGCATCCCTGGCCCCAACAAAGACTGCTGGGGCTGAGGCAGAGAGGATGCTAGAAAGGTGGCTTCCCTCACCCACCCAAGCTGCCCTGTGAGCACCCACTTACCCGGCTCTTGGGTTTCCCACCTGAAGCAGGTGAAGCTGGTGGCTCTGGCACTTCCTTCTCTGTCATGCTATGAAGGAAAAAGAGAGACATCACGTTGGCTGGGGCTGTTCCCACTGCAGGTGCCCAGTGGGGGCAGGAACGGCCAGACCTTGCTGGATGGGAAGCATCTCCCAATCCAGCGCCTCCCTCTGCCCCAGCAGCACCACCTCCTGCCACCCTGCCTGCAGCTCCTGCCCCAGCAAGGGCCAGTGCTGCTGCGGGTGAGTCCCAGGGCACCCGCTGGGCCCTGCTGCACAGGCTGGAGAACGGCAGGCTCCCAGCCCAGCGTGCACAGCACTGCTGCTTGCTCAGTGGATGTGGTGCCAAGTGCTGTGAGCCAGACCCTGGGCTACCTGCACATGTCCATCTCTGCCTAGACATCTCCATCTCACGATTAAACTGCAAATGGTGCGACTCTTGGCCCCCTAGGACAAGCATGCCTATGATGCTGTCTGGCATCACTGCACAGCCCTGCTTTCTTCTCCACAGAAGCCCTGTGCTACCATGGGGGCAAGATCTGCTCCTGAATCCCCCAAAACATGCCTGATTCCACCTTTGACTGTCAACCATCCCCACAGTCCTTCTACCCAGGCATCACTGTTTTTGGCGATACCTAACATGAGGCCCCCCCATGCCCTCATGGAAACCAACCAGTATGACCGTCAGGGAAACAGTGATGGGGGCTGGGGAGTCCTGGGGCAAGGGGTGCTGCAGAAGCAAAGAGCCCTAGGGTCTTGCAGCAATGTGGGTGGAGCAGGGGCCCACAGGGATCAGTGGCCACAATGAGGGGGAGCCGCGCATGGAAACACACTTACGCTGTGTTTGGAGCTCTCGTCCTGCGATGAAAAACCCTGCAAAGGGTGGCCGATGTTGGGGCCCTGTTGGCTGTTGAGCCCCCAGCCCTCTGTGCCGGGTGTGCAGGGAGGGGGCAGCTGCCCCAGTCCCGTGGAGAGTGGGAGTGACAGGCCAGAGGGGAACCGACAGCTGAGCGCTGGCGGAGGCTGACGCTGAGAAATTGGAGCCCATGCATGAGCCAGGAAGGGAGCGGGGTGGAGAGGAGCCACTGGCTATTTGCGTTAGTGGGTTGCTGGGCGTGCCAGAGGCCCACCCACCCCCTGGCATGGGGCAGCAGCAGAGCCGGGGCACACCAAGTGCTCCAGCCTTGATGTCTCATTTGCTCTTGCATTTGAGGCCCCTGCAGCTGGGAGGGGAAAAGGAAAGAGTGGCAGCAGTGGGGTTTCTCTGGCAGAAAATCTTGCTGGTCTGCTCTCCACTGAGACAGAGGGCTGCCATGGAGGAGAGAGCTGGGGACCGCATTGTTATCATGCTGCCCTGCAGTGGGTGCCAGGTCGCTGGAGCTGGACACGCACCCCAGTGCCAGAGTCCCTGGACCAGAGTCCCTGGACCTATGTCCCTGCCAGGCTGTGGGTGGCAGTGGGGCAGAAGTTCACACCAAGGCTGGGGTTGGAGCCCACCCGTTCCAGACAGCTCTTACCTCTCCACTTGCACCTGCTCTTGAAGGTAGCATCCAGATGCTGCAAGAGGCTCCAGCTGCTGTGTGCAATGCCATGGTGAGGGTGGTGCCAGCCCAACTCCTGTACCCACAGGGCAGGACGCAGCGATACCTGCATCTGTCAGCTCAAGGGCTGCTCCTCTGTAATCAGGAGGAATAAGTTGCTTCCTGGCAGGGGATACAGCTGGGGACACCCTGCGCCCCCATTCTTGCCATTGCACAGCTGCATGGGGCCAGCAGCTGGGAAAAGAGGCTATGAATATCTGATGGGGGGGACCAGCCCCAGGTCAAAGTGCTCAGCGCTCCTCTCCCAGTCTTGGCTCCCAGCCTTGGCAAGCCATGAGCTCACAGCCCTTGCACGTGCCAACCATGGGGGCAGGACCTGGGCAAGAACACATCCTCCTGTGAGTGCCCCTTCTGCTCCCTGGCTGTCATCTCACCCCTAAGAGGCAGCACAGACAGCCCCTAGCACTGGTACTGGCAGAGAACGGGAAAGCAGTGTTAAAGTGATGGACAAGTTTTCTTTTTATATTTAAAAACAACCCCCCAAATAAAATAAAACCAAAAATATCCCCCAAATAATAATCAGATTAAATAAAATGTGCAGTGAACATACCAATCAACACCTGTATGTGCGGTTCAACACAGTGCTTAACAAAACAATATACACAGGGTAAGGTGGGCGGGCACGGGCATCACTCCAAAAATAATAATAATAAAAAAAAAATCAATTTCTTGTCTCTTAATTATGTCCATATAAATATATCCAGGAAGGAGGGCGAGAAGAAGGGAGGGCAGAAAGGAAAAGACAAGGCAGAGGGAAGTGCCCGCAGTCCAGTGTGCTCTGTGCCCATGCGTGAGCCCTACTGTGAGCTGGCACGCTCCAGCACCCGCAAGTCGTAGTTCTTTTTGGCCACACGCAGCTTGAAGCGGCTGAGGGAGTTGTTGAGGCGGAGGGAGGCATTCTGGGCAGCCAGTGGGCTGGGGAACACGGCCACGATGGTATATAAGGCAGCAAGGTCACTGTGTCTGCCGTTCTCTGGAGTCCCGTTGTTGTCCCCGCCGCCCCCATCTCCACGGCGCCCCTGAGTCTCTTTGAGCCACTGGATTTTGGCACCAGCCATGGCAAGCTGGGTGAAGAGCTTGTCAGCCTCTGTCCGTGTGATGCCCTCGGGCAGGTCTGTCACCTCCAGCACTCGGCCCAGCACTGCAGTGGAAAGACAGCACATGTCAGCAGCAGCAGATTCTTGGGTGGCAACAGCACAGTGAGAGCTGATGTGTGGACTCCTCACCAGCTCTGGGGGTTGGAGCAGTCACCTCTACTTTGCCCATGAAAGCAGTGCTTTGCTAAGCTGCCCCCACATTAGAAATGTATTTTTTTAAGCCAGTCACTTCTTCCCCCTCAAACTGCCCCTACCATTCTGCTCCCTACAGTGCCCCACCCTGATCCTTTCTGATGCCCACATCCTGGTCCCCACATGGCCTGCTTCAAGAGCAGACTGGTATTTCCCATTTGCCCAGGGCTCCAGCAACACCAAGTCCTCCTTGCTTCCTTTGGCTGGGCTTGGCTTTTCAGTTAGGGCTTTCCCAGGTGCTCTGCCCCATCTTCCTACCCTGATCCTTGAGTACCAGGATTGGGAGCTAACCCAGCTCTCCTGCCCTCTGTCCCTGGAAGGGAGAAAGACAGGCTGCACCCACGGAGGATGTCGACATGTGCGGATCCTGAATGTGACACTGCCCTGGGTGCTTCACCCATGGGGAAGATCCCCTTGTGTGCCCAGGCCAGTGTCATGCCAACCTCTTTGCCTCTGCCCTGTGGTACCCAAACACTTCTGCTGCCTCCTGGCTCCAGCCCTGGCTTTTGGGCTTAGCGGAGGGCTGGCTGAATGGATTCTTTGCTAATATTAACACGGCATGTAATGAACATGCCAGCCGCAGGGAGGGGGGCAGCTCTCTGGCAAGCAGCTCTTAAAGGGCCCCCTGCAACCAGCTGCTGTTGTTGGTGGTGACATGGAGGTGACATGGGGGACAAGGCTGAAGCCTCCAGAGAGCCAGTGAAGACTGCATCCCTTCCAGGCTGTTTGGCTCATGCTCAACTAGCAAGTCTTGTATTGCTGTGGGGAGAAGCCAGACGTGCCTCCCCTTCCCTCCCTGATGACCAAGTGGATATCCCCCAGGGCGAGGAACAGGGAGTCCCTTCCCCTTTGGAGAGGAACGATCCACTGGGGATTTCAGCCCTCACAGCCACCCCTGGAGGATCCCAAAGCCCTTTACAAAGATTAGGGCTCTGCAGCTCCTGGCCCCACTGGGAAATGGAAGCATGAGAGGGAAGGGTCACTTGGGAAGGTAATGGTGGGAACAAGATCTCAGGGGTCTGGACACTCACTTTCTGCTGACAAAGAGGAATAAAATCCCAGGAGTTCTGCCAGCTCCACCCACTCCATCGTTTCAACACTCACAGAGGCAGGAATAGGGCCCAGGTGTCCTGGTGCTCATAACTGACTCTCCAACAGTTTCTCCCCACTCTTCCTCAAAAACTTTGATCGGTGCAGGCAGTGTTTACCAGGTTCCTGAGCAACCCCTGTCCTCCCACCTTCCAATAGGCACAGCTGACTGGGACTGGTTCTGCTGCATGCCCCCCTACCCTGCAAGCCAGGCCTCAAGTGGGCTGTGGTGGGTGTGTGTTTGTGTGCGTGGGGGAGGCGGTGGCAGGCAGGAACTGCTCTCCACAACCACCCCCAGCAATGGGTTCTGTGGGATGCTGGTGTGGGCAGAGATGGCATCTGGAGTCTCTGCCAATGCCAGCTACACCCATGCAGTGGGGACTAGTCAGAGGGCAAAAGGGGAACTGCTTGAGGAGGGTCACTTGCCTACATCACTTGTCCCAAGGTCAGTGGATGCTGACTTGAGAGCCTGTCTCTTGCTCCGGTTTCCATGCTTCATTCCAGTCTGCCCCTTAAAGAATAAAAATGGTAGCGTGTCACCTGAAGAGACACTGTGGCCTCACAGTGCCCACAGAGCATCCTGGGAGTGGGGAGGAAGACCAAAGTTGACTAGGCCATGGCTGTGAAGGGGAGTGAAGACACCTGGATGAACCTTGCACGCCCTGGCACCTTTGAGGTGACACCATGCTTGGGTAAGTTAGATGAGAACAAGGCACAGCCATGGTTCCAGGACACTCAAAGGATTTGGGACTGACACTGCTTCTGGGCAAAGCTGGGAGCAGGATGAAATTTTAGCCCAGTGCCAGGCTCTAAGGAAATCCATTTACAATGGCAGCTCTGCCGGATGGATGGCAAAAGCGTGGGGTAGGGAGCCTGCTACCTAATCAAGAGGTGTCCAAGCACAGGGCACAGTGTGAGACTTACTTCTTAACTACTCCTGGGCTCTGCCCAGAGAGGGGTTGTCTAGGGGGAGTGGAGGGGGGCGGTCTTGCTCTGCTCCTAGGACAGTGAAAGGGTGGGTGGGTGGGGGTTTGGCCCAATTTTACCTGGTGTGCATTGTAGTTGGGCTGGTTGTGGAGCAGCGGTGGGGGACAGATAGACAGATTATACTGCAGCGGCTGGCCCAGCAGTGAGTAGCGCCCATCACCTGTAAAAAGGAAGCAAATGTTGGTAGGGGTCTGAAGAAATCACAGGAAAGACCCGGCCCTGTGCTGTCCCCACTCCTTCCCCTTACCTTGTGCTGGGCCCATGGGCCGGGGAAACTGTGTGAGGACAGGGAGGGGGCTCAGCCCCGTGCAGACACTGTTGAGGTTGGTGACAGGAGACGGCGTTGGGGATTGGGTGGGCGACGTGATGGGGCTGTTCAGCTGGGTGCTGGCCTGGGGGAGGGAAAGCGTTAGACAGCCCCAATGCTTGTGACTGGTCCCACACCTGTCTCACCACCATGGGATGAACCCACCCCCATCTCCCAGCCCATCCAGACAGCACAGATGCTGGGGTCCTCTCTCTCCCGCCAGGCTGCTCCCAAAAGATGAGCTGCCTGCTTCCCAGTCCTCTCAATACCTGAGCACTGGTGTCTGGGTTGTACAGGTCTCCTGGCTTCTGCCCCCGCTGGTCCAGGCTGTAGTACTTACAGTGGCTCCACTGCACCACAGGGGGATTCTGGGGGGTCTGGGGGCCATTGGGTACATTCAGCTGCATCACAACCACGCCAGGGCCTGATGGAGACACCCCTGGGGAGAGACGACAGCAGCAGTATTGCCCAGGCTCTGTGCACTGCTGCTGCTGCTTGCTGTGGGACAAGAGGCAGCCTGCCTGTCTGTGCAACTTTGCACTCTTCCCTACAACACCCCCTCCGTACTCTCTCCTCTGCCACTCCTGCCTGCCCAGGTGGGTTGAAAAAAGGCCCCTCCAAGACCCGGTCAGGATCCCTCTCTGATATCACAGCTTACATCAGAGAGTGATGACTTTTAATCCAGGAGAAATGTGAGCAGAGGGGACAAGTTGAGGGCAACTTGGGTGACCTCTCTAAGCATCACAGCAAAACTTCAGGCAAAGGATCTAATCACAGAGCTGGGCGCAGAGCTCCAGTATTCTGGTTCCAGCTCTTGCACCAATTCACCAGGCCCCAGCTCACTTCCCGGCAGCTGGGAGAGGATGCAGGAATCCTGATGCTCCTCTCATCCACAGTGCTCCCTGGTCCCATGAGCTGCCCTGGTGACACTAAGCCGCGTTGCCAGCAGAGGGAGTCCGCAGCCCACAGCAGCTCCCTCTACCCACTCTTACCCTACCTGCCCATCATGGCAAGGAGACGCCAGGCACAGGCCAGCATCAGCCTGGAGCAAAGTCGCTGTGCCACGTCCTGATAACTCCCAGTGGGCTGTGGGTAAGACTAAGGAAACCCATTGCACAGAAGCTGCCACTTGGCTATGAATTGGCAGCTCTGTTTACTGCAGCCCCTACAAAACCTGATCCAATCTGTGCAGAATCAGTGCCAACCCTGATTGATGGCCCCTCTTACCTGAATACTGCTGCTGCATCTGTGGTGGGCTGCAGGGTGATGGGGACTGTGGCATCTGATACTGTTCAGACCCAGGTGGCTGAAGGAACCCCACCGAAGAGCTGTGAAGCAGAGAGTACTCTAGTGAGGTGCTGGCGATGGAGAGAAACAGCCTGCCCGTCTGTGCAGGCAACCACCAGCTCCCTCAGTACTTGAGACGGCTGGAAACACAGCTGCCTCTGGAGGAGCACAGGAAGCACCGCATGCTGGAGGACAGCCGTGTCCAGGAAGTGCTTACTATGGGAGCTAGGACTGGGCAAGCTCAAGAGATGACCAGCATCTATGGTGCCCAGCCACCTCCTCTAGCTGCAGGAATAGGATGCTATGCCCTTTCAGTAGGGCAGCAGGACCCCTTTCTCCCCAAGGCAGGCCAGAGAAACAGAAGCTTTACCTGGTGCCATTCTGCTGGGCAGTTGGGATGACGCTGTAGTAGATGGGCACCCCTCCAGCCTGAAGCCCCCCCTGAACAGACTGGCTGGCTGGTACAAGCACTGGCTGCTGGAAGGGCTGCTGGACCACACTCTGGGACTCATTGGCCACGGGAACCTGTGCAGGGAGGAAAGAAGCAGCCCTATGGAATGACAGGTAACATAGAGCAGCAGCAGGGAGAACTGGCCCCAAAGAGACACCAGCAAGGTCCATACAAGGTAGAAGAGATGCCAGATGGTTGTCTACTGCAGCCCAGAGCAATCTTGCCCAGGCAAGGGCAGCCCCTCCCAGCTCTTCTGCGAACACAATGGCGAAGGGACCAGCCGCGCTCAGTCCTCCTTCTCAAGACATGTCCCACACAGATTCAGATGTGTTCGTGCCCTCCCCAAGCTGGCAAGCATGCACTATCTTCTCAAGGTGAATGTCTCTGTCTTTGGCTCCATCACTCAGGCACAGGAACAGGCCACTCCCTGCAAGGCCTGCACAGCTGAGGCCCCCTCCTCAGCAGCCCCTCATCAGAGAGCAACTGATGCCTACCTGGTATGAAGGCAGTGGAGTGTACTGGACCATCAGGCCTTGCATCTGGCTCCCCATACCGCTCCTCTGGCTGCTGAGAAGGCCAGGGGGCTGTGCCTGCTGCACTCCCATCATACTCTGCATCTGGCCGCCCATGCTGTTCCTCTGGCTGTTGAGGAGCCCGGGTGGCTGTGCCTGCTGCACTCCCATTACACCTTGGTATGTTTGCTGCTGGTTGGACATCATTGGCTGTAAACCTGTCAGAACAGGGTTTAAATGGAACAGCTTCCCAGCTGGCCACAGGAGACAGCCTGAGACTTGGCATATGAGGGCTCAAATCCTGCTTTGCCCCCACCTCTTGCTAAAGAGTGGGAAAAGGGTTTCCTTTATGGCAGATGTAAAAAGCCCTGACGGAAGCTCCTGGCTATAAATCCACCTTGCAGCACCTCAGTGCAAGCTACATGCTGAGAGGGAGGGAAAAGACTAAAACAGCCTTTGCAGCCAGGCCAATTTTCAACTTTCCTTTGCACAGTTAAGAGGCACTCTAGTCAGCAAGTCCAGCAAAGAGTAGGAGACAGGGAAGAGCAGCCTGGCCCCAGAGAGTGCATGGGAGGTCCTTAAGAGCCAACAAGAGTGGAAGGAAAGGGAAACATGCCCCCTCCCCCCTTCTACGCCCCCTTACCAGGCTGCTGGGACTGCTGGGGGAGCTGTTGAGTGCGCTGGGAGCTGTAGGCCACTGGGTGACTGAGAGATCGGTATTGCTGGCTGGAGTTCGGGTACTGCCCAGGAGGGTAGTATGAAACCTGAATCTATCAGAATCAAGAAAACACTGTGATGAGAATACAAGAGGGAGTGGGACCAATAAAGCTGGTCCCCCAGGACCAGTTTTCTCTCTCACCTGGCCTGGCTTCTGCCGAAGGAAACCAACCAGGGCTTTGGCTCTGGCCAGATGATAGCTCCTCAGGGAACCGCAGCCCCTTCCCGCTCCTCCCAGCCTCCACATCCAAGCCTTTCCCAGCACAGTAGTGCAAGAGCACAGTAGGCACAATTCTCATCACAGCTCAGGGGAACAATCCTAGAGGTCATAATGCCCTGCGGGACCCCAAAGAGAGCTTAGAGGTGTCAGCCCTGAGTCTGGTCACTGTCCCTCCCCCAACACTATGAGCCAGGAATGGCCAGAGTGGTCCCCAGATAAGTGCCTTGTGAGCTCAGAAGGACAAGGGGGCAGAGATCATCCTGTGCCTAGCAAGGGTGCGTGCCGACCTGAAGCTTGGACCCCTGTGTATGATCCATCACAAATGAGCAGCAGAAAAAGAGGGGACCTACTCTCAAGGAACTGTTCTCTGGACTGCTCCCCAGCAGCCCCTTGCCTGACAGCTTTGGGCCGAGGTGCACATCCCCTCCAGGCTTGCGCATGTCCTTACTTGCTGGGGAGGCTGAATGTAGCCCTGGGGCTGCAGCACCTGCTGTGTGGGGGCCGTGTGCCCTGAGGCGGAGTAGTTGGAGGTGGGAATGGGCTGCCCAGGGGTTGCCATGATGAATCCTGTCTGCTGAGGATGCTGGGAGATGAGGGATGACTGGAACATAGCTGAGGAAGGATCTGGTGCTTCCGTAGAGCCCTGTCGGCTGAGGCTGATCTGCCCAAAGGGGTTGCTGAGTTCGTCGGCCTGCATTGGCGATAAATGGGAAGGATGGAGGAGGACAGCATGTAGGACAACAGCATGTAGGACAACAGCATGTAGGACATAGCTCTGTTGAGTAGATTGCAGACCCCTTCTCCCTACTCTGTGTGGGGGAGCTCACCCAAGAAAGGTCCCCAGAAATGAGCCACAGACCAAGAGCATTCTGCAGGACAGGGGCTAGGGCCATGCGAGCTGCTGGGGGGTGCGAATGCTCAGCGGACACTCGTGACATGCGGGACCCCACACAGGCAGGGGTGGCCCCAGCCCAGAGGCCGTATCCCATGGGGCGCGCTGTTCCCGAAAGACCCAGTGGAGACAACACAGGTGCTGACTGAGACCACAGGGCAGCCATGGCCCCTGGACCCCAGTGCTGGGCACAAGCATCGCTTCCTGGTGGAGCTCTGGGCTTGGCACTTGCTCTTCCCCAGGCTCTTTCCAACATCAGCCACTCCAGCAGTGCCCAGCCCTGGTGGTCCCACAGCCTCAGAGGCATCCCACTGCCTTGACCCCACTGCAGCACAGAGCCTCCATGAATCCCAAACCCACCGGGTGCAGTGTCCGCGACATACCTGATTAGCAAAAGCTCATACAACACAAACACAGCACGAGTAGAACAGAGACAGTGAAGAAGAGGAAATGGGGTTTATACCAAGTTGTACTGCTGGGGTGGAGAGACTGGCAAGAGGACTTGGGGGCAGGAGCTTGGAGAATACTGAACAGGCTGCAGCGCTGGGACCGGCTAAGACCAGCAGAGAAGGGAGTAGAGGAGAGAGATTTGGGTGGGAAAAGGGTGGGGAGGGGGAAGGAAGGATAGGAGGAAGGAGAGAAAGAAGGAACAACAAGGTTAGTCAACTGAGCCAATTGCAAACACACAGAGGGGGGCACCGCAGAGGGCTGGAAAGCATGGAGACCAGAACAGGGGAGCATTCATCTCTCTGTGAAGACACACAACCCAGCCAGTTGCTTTGTGGAAGCTGTGAAGGCTGGCCATGTCCACAAAGCAGCTCTTGCCTGGCATGAACAGTGACACAAGTTCACAAAGACCAGCTATGGCCAACAGCAGCAGGAGAGCCACTTCCCCTCACCACAACCTTTGTGTCTCTCCCACTCCACTGCCCACTTGTGTGTGGCACTGACTCCCAGCTCTCTCTGCAGTGCTTTTTGGCCTTTTGTGCTGGTAATGTCTTTTCTTCACTCTTGCCTTCTGTAGGGGCCCCTCTCACTTTGTCACTGAGAGGACCTGCTGATGCCTGTTTATGACAACACCTAACTCAAGAACCACATACTGTGCTTTGGGCACTGAACCTGTAATGGTCAGCACTGGATTGTTTTTTTGATCATTTGATTTGACCTTTGGTGAAACAGAAGGTGCATGCACATGGGGGACAGTGCATTTTCAGACCTTTCACATGAACACATGAAAAAAGTTTTTCCAGGACCTAAACCATTAAAACAGCTGAACAGTAGAAGATACAAAATAAAACCCCAGCAAGACACAGTGATCCTGCACAAGCTCCAGAAGCCTACTGTGTGTTCAAACCTCCCACCCAGGGCACTGTGCTCTGTCCCATGCCATGCTACAGCTCCAGACAGACACTCCTGCTAGACTTAGCACTGGACCCTGGCTACCTCAGGGAGACACCTCATCTGTAGAACTGAGATGCTTCCCTTGAGTCTCAGTATCCTCTGCAAACAGACCACAACCTGGAGCCAGTCCAGGGCCCAAGAACTACAAGCTCCCCCCATCCTCATACAGACGGCAACAGACAGCAAGGAGCTGTTCGTGTTATCTGCAGTAAAAGCTGTTCGAGGAGGCTTGTTTCCTCCTCCCATCCCATCCCATTGAAAACACTCAGAATCATAGAACAGCCCAGGTTGGAAGGGACCTCAGAAGATCATCTGGTCCAACCTTTTATGGGAAAGGGAGCCTAGATAAGATTATCTAGCACCCTCCCTGTCCAGCTGCATCTTGAAAACCTCCAGTGTAACTTGCAGTTCTCTGTTGTAGGAGACATCATGAGACGATGCACCAGAAAGGATCCCTATAAAACTCATAGGCAGGCTGAGGTCCAGCACTAACATGCTGCTCTGAATAGGGCAGGATGGGAAGGTACTGAGGATACTTCCCATGCACACTGCCCAGCTCTGCACCCACTGAACACGAGGCAGCTTTGCTCTCTCCAAACATGCCCACCAGGGCTGGCTCCCACCCCTTCCCCAGTCCTGCAGTGATACAGGGGCAGCTCTTGTGCTGTGTTTTTTTACAGCCTCAGGAGCAGAACAAAGTATGTAGGAATGACAGCCCTGAGTGCTTTCCAGAGGGGTCCATCCTCAGAAATAGCCCTGCAGGCTGTGGAACATCACTTGGATTTAACTTGGGGAGAGTCTGGAGGATACATTCGGGCACAGTTCCAGGTTTGCCTCTTCCCAGGACATCAGGTGACCAGCCACTGGGGAGCTCAAACCCAACTACCGTTTGTGACAGTCCTTCACCAGGAGGGCAACTGGTTCCAGAACATAACCCTGCCACTCAGCAAAGGGTTGCAGATCCCTTCCTAGGAGGGCTGCTGGCCCAAGCAGATACAGAAGAGGCTGGCAAGTTGAGATGTTGCACAGCATGATATTCAGGCACAGCAAGGCCCCCGACCTTCTCCTGCTCTCTGCCAATAGCATAGAGGGACTGTCACTCCCTAACAGGCAGCAAGTGTGAGGACACCCAAAACCCACTGGGCAAGTGTGAGTCCAGAGCACCCTGGGTGTATGCTGGCTCTGCTTCTACCTCCCTCCTGTGTGCCCAAGGAGCTTACTGAGCCTGGGATACTGTGCAGCAACTCACCTGGGATATCATGTGGTTACTCATGGCTGGCTGCTGCTGGGCTGCAGGTGGAAGTCCTTGGGGCTGCGGTGGTGGCTGTTGGGGTGGCTGCGGTTGAGGCTGCTGGGCTGTGCAGGGTAGGAGGCCACGGCTGGGCTGTGAAGAAGGGGATTGGCTGCATGCTTCAGGGGCACCTAGTACCAAACCTTGAACAGAGAAAAGCATGGCAGGGTTGGTACCTGGGAGAGAAAAACATCGATTCGTTGATGGGAAGGGCGGGGGGAAGATCCTGTCACTATCTCCTGCACTGCAGCCAGACTGCATTCTCTGCTGTCCACATGGGAGCTTCCACGGGGGACAGGGTGAGCAGGCTGCAGGCTAAGTCACTAGTTTGCCTCTGCTTCACAGCAAACCAAGGTGTTGACACCCTCAGGACTCCAAGTGATTGTACCCCTCTCCTCTCCATGTCCATGTCCATACACTGACCCTCCACAGCTGGTCACAGCATCTTCTTCTCCCCCTGACCCGTGCATGCCCTGCTCCCAGGGAAGACCAGGATGCAATTCTTGTTCCAGACCATGGCCACGAGTTGTATAGTGTTATTCCCAAGAGTGTGCTCTCTTCCCTGACCCCAACCTAGCACCCTTACTCCAAGTGGACAGCCTACACAGTGGTCCCCACCCACAGCTCTCAGGTAGTTGTTGTTTGTGTAAACCTTCAACACTACTCAGAACTGCAGGAAATTAAAAGGCCAATGTCAGGCTCATATGACGAATCTAGCTGGCCTCTGCCCACAGGACAGTGCATGCTTGGTGCAGGTGCTGGCAGGGTTGGCACAGGGTAGTAAAAACACATCTGTGTTGCAACTGATTCTTTGGAGGGATGCGCCCTCTGTCTTGTCTGGAAAGCACCAGGCACAAGTCAGAGCCTTCTATAAATGCCATGGGCCTTCTGCTGGGAAGACGAATCTGGCTGTTAACAGCAGCACCTGCCTGGCGGAGGGATCTCCACTCCAGCATGAGGCAGAGATTACAAAAACAGGGAGCTGCCAGATACACTCACATCAGCTCAGTACCGTAAACCAGTCTGTGGAAAGAAGCAAGAGAGCTGTTCCCAGTCACAGCTCAGTTCTGCAGCTAGGCACGGCCCCTGCTTGGACACTAATATGTCATGATGATCTGTTCGAGTGCTTGCCCAGAACAGAGAGGGAAGTGAGGGAATCCTATTTTATGGCCACATAGACGCAGCACATGCACATCTTTTGAGCAAAAGGCTAGGGGATGGCAGGCTGAAAGCAATTCCTTCCCATGGTAGGAAAAATTGTTAGGAAGGAGTGCGATACATGCTGCAGGACACCCAGCTGGGAAGTGCTCTCCTCAGTATTTCAGTCTTACTTCCAGAAATAAAAGGGCTGTGAAACTATTGCTTGATGCCCAGTAGCTACTATTTAACTAATTCTGCCTCTGATCTACTGCATTTCAACAGCTAATCTTCAGGTATTCTGCTAAGGAGGTCTGTATCATCAGCCACACGGTGCAAAGAAGGAAAGATTTTGCTGACATTTGCCCAGGGGCTGAATGCTGAGATGGGAAAAGAGCCCCAGAGTCCTAAGCACTTCCTCCCCCACAGAATAAATATGAGGATATGGAGGGTGGTTTGTTTGTTTCCCCCCCCGCAAGTGAAAATTCCTTTGCTTCCCCCCCCCAAGACATTTTTAATCACTCGCCATTATATAAAGCCTGGAGAGCAACTGGCTTCTGTTCCCAGGGGAGACCTGGAGGAAAAATACAGAAAGAGCAAAAAAGCAGATCCTCTCCTGCTCTGCTTTGCACACAGCTGGGACAGATCTTCAAATAACTGCTCCCATCAGTTGATGAATCAGTCCCGGAGGTGGTTGCAATAATCAAAGTAAGTGCAGCCCTGAGCGCAATGGAAACAGGGTCCCAAGAGATGATGCAGGCACCTTCAAACTGCAAGATGAATGTGTGGTTTTCAAGGCCAGCCTGGGTGCTAGAACAGCAGCCTGGCTGCCTTTTAGATCCATCACTTTTATTTGAAAGGATTCTTGTGGAGCAGTCTAATCACCCACAAGCACCAATCTGCCTCCCCTCCCCAGTAAAATGACAGCTCTCAAGCATTTGGGGACCTGCTGCCTACCAGTGAGAGCAGAGGAAGCTAGACAGTGAGACAACACTGGATTTTGCTCATTGATATTGCACAGCAATTGTAACCAGCTACCATATGGCTCCTCAGTTATCACTGGACCATTAAAATGAGAGCAAAGACCTGTGCTGCCTCTTCCACAAATGCCTTTCACAAGCAGTCAGTTGAAAATAAAGGACTCTGCTCCCCACTGATAGAAGGGCTGGTGCCCTGCCAAGTGCAACACACATCCTCTCAGGAAGCTGTTGTCAGTAACAGATTACTAGTGACGCCCCACAGTAACATTCTCCGTGCATGGGCTACCCTTTGTGTTACCTAGATGGAAAAGGAAGAACTGATCTGAAGCAGGCAGAGAGACTTGTGATCCTAATTCCCTTTGGTGCTCCTGAAACCTTGAGCTGTATTCAACAGCTCTTGAAGAGCTGCAGGCCCAGCTCCCTGCCGTTGTATTTGCTCTCAGGGGTATAGTGAATCATTTTGAGAGAACATCGTAGGCAGATACCAATTAACACAGTCTTTATCTGATGAGATCGACTAATTGGTGACACCCTTCCCTGGACCTCCTTTGTTGGAAAGCAAGGAAAAGTGCCAGATGGTTCACCCTGACTAAGTCTCCTTAGGGCTGTGAGGGATTCTGGGGAGCAGAAAGGAATGGCAACATAACTTGCAACACAGCAGGAGAGAGAAAACAACAGAAAATTGGTAGCTTGAGTTCCAGGGTATGGGACTAAACAATGTCCTTTGTCTTAGATAACTCTGCTAAAGGGAAGGAAGATCTGATGGTGAGTATTGAAAAAGCAGATGATGAACAAACTGGCATATCCCTGCCCAGGTACTGAACACATTCAGACGATGCCAACCATGTCCCATTTTAATCAGAGTCACTGACCAGAGCATCATGAGCCCCAGTCCCCCAGCCCGAAGACTATGTCTGCTAGGTGCCTTTTGGCAGAAGGTGTGCAGGGGCAACAATACAGTACCTGCCCGGGATGTTCTGCTGGTAGTGCTGCCTTTGCTACTCCCGATGCTGTCCCCCCGTGTCAGGATGGAGATGCCACTGAAGCTGCTGGCTTTGGTAACAGGTGGTCGCAGGTTGCGGATGGAGCCATCTGAGTCTGTGCTGCTCCACGGCCGAGGCTCCAGCGACTTTATCTCACTCTCTGTGCTGCTCTGGCGGCTGCCTGAGGCCCGGTTCAAACTGTCCCGGTTGCCCCTGCAGAGACCGGAGGAGTTAGACCGCACCTCCAGTGGAAAGGGGCAGCAGCAGGACCTGCAGGTGCTGCATCAGTACTGCCACACCAGGGTGGTGAGCCCAGTCAGCAGCTGGCTCTGTGACATAGCATGTTAGCACTTTGTATGAGGATCTGACAGCAAACACACACCCTGGGTCACAGCTTTCTTGGGCATGCACTGTGAAGACCCAGACACTGCTGATCTTCCTTGGCGTGTGTTGAGAGCTGGCTCCTGGCCCTTTTCCCCAGCCAGATCCCAGCCTGGAAGAGATGCCAGCAGGGTCAGAGCATGATCCCTTGCTAAAGCCCTCCTTGTCTCAGAACAGGGAGCTTTTAACAGAGGCCTTGAGACAAGGCTGATAGAGATCTTGCAAGATCACTTTCCACACCAGCCCTGGTAAGGCTTTCTGCCCAGATGGAACAGCTACATGTTGGGATATTGCAACGCTTAGAGCTGTGCTGCCACTGATCACCCTCCCTTAGCCCTAGGCCAGGTCTGGCCACAGCAGGACTTTACATAGTATCAGCAAAACAACCCAAGCAGTGAGCCTGGTTTATCAGCCCAGCTAACGATCATAAGCACAGTAATGGGTTCCTGGGCCTTCACTGGGGAGGAATGATGAGGAAGGCAACACTGGAAGAGGTGCTTGTATAATGCTGCAAGCTGAGCCTGGCAGCAGCTCCACGCAGTTGTGGAGAGGAAAAGATAGGCGTGGAAGGAACTTCTGAGGTGATGTCCTGGGCTTCTGGGAGCATGTGAGAGCCAAAGAAAATACATCTCTTGGAAAACCAGTACAATGATTATATCCCTAAAGAGGTGAAGGAATTGGACTATGCAGCCTCAAACCCCAAATTACAGTTGACCTAACAAGCATCACTGTCAAGCTCTTCAGCTCTCTCCAACCTAAACTCTGAAGGCTGCTCCTGGGGATGTTCAGAGAGGTGGGGGCAGTGTTTGTGTGTGCAGGGAAGGAGCATGTCATGGCTTTTGTTCTGACTCAGCTGCAAACTCTGGTTCCCTGAGAACCCAGACTCCTCTCAAGCTGATTACTGTTAACCCAGAAGCATAATGGTTCTGCTTTTTCTATGAATGCCCTCCAAACTCCAGGCACACTACCACACACCCTTGCTCTCTGACAGCACTGCCCTTGCAGCTTCAGCCATGCCTTTCTCTCCATTAGCCTTACTACAGCCTGTTTCCAAGTGTGTCCACCAGCAGAGAGGTCTCTGCAGTCAGATCTGTGCTTCAGCAGCATTAATACAGGGCTTCCAAGCGAGTGAAACAGACAGCTGTGTTGCTCTGAATGCCGGGCTTTGAGGGCGGTAAGTCTCTGGAGTTCACACAGACATCATCTCCAGCACCACCACTGAGGGAACCCTGATCTCCTCAAGAGCTTGTCTATCTCTGTCCAGAGCTCAAAATGGTCCCAAGGCCCACATATCCTCCCTCTCCCCACTATGGGAACCACAAAACAAAGACAGCAGGTTAACCAAGCTCTTTAGGGACTGGGCACAACAGTCAGAAAAGCTCCTAGCGCAGCCCTGGCTGCAGCTCAGCTCCTAAAGCTGCAATCACATCAGCAACAGGTTGTTTTGCCACTTGCTGGGTGAGTTTTACTACAGCCTCATGGCTGATCTGAAAGCTATACCACCTGCCTTGAACACCACTGCCACAGGCAGACTCCAGGCCACAGTCCCTGTAACTGTGCTGAGGACACTTTATTTTCCACGACAGTGTCCCTCCAAGGACAGCCTGAGCCATGTGACGGACTGAGGAGAGAGGCAAAGCTGTTCCTACACTTGCTTAGATCCTCCTGTCCTGTTCATACACAGAGATACTTCATCTCTAGAGCTTTGGCTATTAAACGAGAGGACAGCAGGCATGAGGGTCTCTCCATTTTCATCCTGTTCTTTATCCTCATACCTTCAGCAGCCTCCTGCAGCAGGGGTCTGTGCAAGGTGGCTCGTCAGGCTAACCCCATCCTTCCAGCCCTTTCATCCACAGGAAAACTACTTAATAAGAAATTGCTGCTCAAACATGTTCCCAGTGCCCTCTGCAGCATACTCTGGTTGAAATGGAAGCTTGAGACACTTCATTGCCACCATTAAGTAGTCCAGCCTTTATAATCAGGGATTAGGGACAACCCCACCTTATCTGGATGCTGATCCCGTCACTGTAAGAGCAGGGGCTTTCCTATCCTTTGATATGGTGGAATGGTTTGAAAACTGCTGGAATCCTCTGGCTTCCCCATTCCTCCCTGCCATTCCCACCTTCCACCCCTCCATTTTAATTGATGAATCAGAAAAAAAGGGCTCAGAAATTGATGTTGCAAAAAATACAACTTCAATAACTTCACAAGCAGCCATGCATGGGGCAAACTTACTCAGCAGGACAATGTACAAAATAAGTCACACAGAGATACCTAAAAATCTGCCTCCGTTTGTGAGAACTAGAAGAAAAGCCTTCTTTGGAGATTCTGTCGGTTAACATCAGAAAAAAGCATCATTATAGAGTCATGCAGTCCTCCGTAGAGAAAGCCAGAGATACAAATAATGTCTGCTGAACAGTACTAACCTGCTGTCGGTGAGATATCCATTCTGGCCAGTCTGGAAGCACGGAAAAGACATGGAGATGGGAAGAGAAGGAAAGAAAAGGCAGACTTAGTAACTTTGAAAGCAACAAACCCAGGCAATTTCAAAGCAGAGAGGAGCAAAGCACTAACAGTATGGGAGTCAGACACAGTTTGTGTTGTGCACCAGTTACATGGTCACTCAGGAGTCTTGCTGAGCCTTCTGCACACCAGTCCCATTTGACTCTCCATCCAGGCCCACAAGGAACCTTTCCTGATACCTATGACCCTGAGATCTCTCAAGAGTTTGCAAATCCAAGTCCTCAACTCTCTATTTCATTGCTCTAAGGCAGCTTTGATGGTAGCTTTGTCAATGAAACAATCAAGGCTAGACATACAAGGGTCCTTATTTGCTAAATGCAGGCACAATTATCAGAGCCATGAAAAAAAGGCAGAGGGCTCAAAGCCAGCCCAGCCCATCCTGTGATAGTCACCCCTGCCTCTGGAAGTCACATGCAAAGCACTGGCTCAGCCCATGAACACAGAGCAAGGTAAGTACATGCCCACCCAGTGTTGTGCTAACACGGGACAGCACCTGCTCTAGTCCAGGACTATAGGCAGAGCTGCTTACTAACATGTCTGGATGGCTTTGGGCCTGTGCATGTAAGACAAATCCATGATCACAACTGGCTGGAGAGTCATCAGCTGAAGCCTGGTGACTTGACTAGGGACTCAGCACAGTGACTGCCTTAACATCCTCCTTGGGCAGGCACATGGCAATTCCCATTAGGAGAAGTGAAAGGTGTTGTCCCCAAGATGCTCAAAAGCAGCAGGCAAGAAGCTGGACTTTGAACGTAATCCATGGCAGATGGGCACTTGGAATCGTCCCTGATTCCATTGTTTGCCACTTGGCACAGCATGGAAAGCTGCCTCCAGCTGGCAGACAGTACTCAACACAACAGAGCACAGCAGCCTCTCTGAGCCAGACATGAGCAAGGAACACAGCTCTGGCTCAGAGGAGTTCCACGTAGGGAGCAAAGATCTCAAGGAAGCAATAACCAAGCTGGACACTTCCTAACAAAGACAATAAATGTACTGCCCAGATTCATCCTGTAAAGGCACAGAGCCCTGCCTGATACTCCAATGCCAGCACTGCTTGGTCAGGAGGTCAAAGCTGCAACACTGGAGAGAAGCTGCGGAAGACAGCTGCTGCTCCTTTCAGGTTCATCGATTGATTTGCTAGTCATCCCAGAAATGCCACTGCATAAGCTTATAATCTTGCTGGGCAGCAAGGAGCAAAACTGCCTCCTCTGTCAGTCCCCACAGGCCTATTGCCCCTTGAAACAGGCAATTTAAGGAAGGAGCAGACTGGGGAGTGGAGGTGTGGCTCCTCTATCTCAATGTCTTAGACATCTTTGTTAGGAGCTGGAATTCAATGGTAGATACCAAGAACACTGGGAAATTTGTAGAAAAGGCAATGACGAGATCTGACGTCTTAGTATACTCAAGGACACCTTCAGCCACAAAGTTCCAGGAGGGTACCTGGCAAGTGAATCATCCAAGCTTACCTCTCGTGCAAATATCCGCTCCCTGACCCGCTGATACTCTTCCTCTCGCTCTTCTATAGATTTGCTCCTTCTCCCATCCTGCAAGGGGAGTCTGATCTGAAGGGACAAACACATCTCAGCGGGTCAGCAGTTGCCAATGGGAGCAGAGGGTGCAGTCAGCTGCTGATATTTTTATGTAGCAGTGTAAGTGGATGTGGATTACGGAGTGTGTGCATGATGCCTGGATGCAATGACACAGCCTCTGCCTTTGAACCTACCTTCTGGACACCTATGTCTAGGGATGAACATCCTGGAGGTCTTAGTGCACTCCACCTCCTGGATCAAGCACAACCACTCTGCCTGAACTCTGCCTGATTCGGAAAGGACAGATCAGGAATATCACCATGTGCTTCTGAAAGACAGTCTGTTCCCAGGGGTCAAAAGCTAAAGGCCACTCTTTGGAGCATATGCCAACACAGCAAACTCCTGCTCAGTCATGGATTCTGTGCTTCGTGGGTAGCTGCATCACCTGCAGAATGCCACCATGGGGAAACCAGAAACTGATACCGATTGCAATGACCAGCTCCCCATTCTGATGACTTAAGTTCAGAAACATGACCCAAAGCAAGGGATAGTGGTATGCTGGGGCGATGTAAAGATGGGAGCTACAAGAGCAAAGAGCATGAGATCCCTGGTGAAGAGGTCTCCTGTCTCTTGCTCCGTTTTAGACGTTCAAGATTCTGTCTGACACAGGCTGGGAAAACAGCCACAGATGAACAAGCTAGCTCTGCGTTACGGGTATGGTGCCACCTGTGACAGCCCGAAGGCAGCCAGAGATTCAGGAGGGTTTTTAGCTCCGATGACTGGCAATGCTGCTGAGCTCAAAGTGTTTCATTTTGCCAATGGTTTGCCTCCAGCAGCACCGCGAGGTCCTGACGACTTCACAGCTTGACTCGCTGCAAACCCCGGGGAGGGGTAGGAGAGATGCTTGGCAACACTCAGCTCTGTGGCATTTCCAAGGAAACCTTAGCAAAAGGCTTCACCTTAAAGCCTGGCCCAGCCACCAGTTGATATTCAGGGTACAGAAAAGTACCCCCCATAGAACCCACACAAATTCTTCATGCATTTCCACCGTATTTTGTAAAGTTTTCATGATACATCTAGATGCTGCTGCTTGGGTGGGGTGGAAGCTTCTATTAAAGAAGGTTACTGCAGGAAACCCAAGAGAAATTCAGAGTTGTTCTCATCTTAGAAAAGTCGCATTTGACTTTCACAAAGTATGCAGATACCCCATTGCCACCCCTTACCTGATTATCATCTCGGTCCATGCTGGTATCATCTCGTTTTAGGATAAACCTCTGTGGGAACTCTGCATTCTTCTCATCTTTGATGTGCTCAGAGAACCTCTGCTCGGGGCTGCAGGAAGAACCATCCCTTGTTAGAAGGGCAAAAATGGGCATAGAACTGTCTTCATAAAACCACTGCTTTGCAGGAAGTGAGGGGGTGTGCAAATATGTTTGTTGTGTTAAATCTCTCCTCTGTCTGATAGCAACAAGAGCTCCTGCCCCTTCTCTGAGAACTAAAGAGAGCTAGGAAGGGCTTGCAAATACATACACCTAGGACTGGAAGTGAAGGATTCTTCTCTTCTAGAGAGGGGACCTGCCCTTCTTATGGAGGCAAAAAAATGTGGTGTGGAATCCATCCTGTTCTGGACCATGCCAGGGCTCTGTGTCTGGGGGTCATGTAGCACCATGCAGGGAAGGGAAGGGGATGCCAGCCCAGTTGTTCTCCCTCCCCCCGTCCCTCCCTCCCCCTTACATTCGTGTGTTACTGGTCTTGTTGATAATGACCGCCTTCCCGGTTTGGTCAACATTATGGTCCATGCCAAAGTAGGCAGCTACCCGGTGCAGCAGCATCCTATGGTATGAGGTCATCTGAGGGAACTTCTTAAACTGATTGCTGAGAAGAGGGGAGAAAGCATTAGAATTTAGAAGGCCTTGAAACACATAACAATAATCTGACACCAAAAGAGAGATCAAGGTCAGAGATGCCTTAACCAGATCCCAGATCAGACCATGCCACCTATTCAAAGCAGTCAGGACGCAAGTGCTACTTCTTACACTGAGTGTGAGCATGGGCTTATACTGCTTTTCCAGACAGAGTTGGACTGATTCAAGGGCTCAAGTTGAATAGGCTTTTCCTGAAACAAGACCAGCTTGTGCAGAAATGCACGTTTGTTTCTAAGCAGGAATAGGAGCCAGAATTAGTACTTATACTGCAACTTCTCTGATCCTATTAGATAAAGAAGTTTGCAAGCTCTGCTGCAGACACCTATTCTACCTCACGTTCTGGGATGTGAATCCTGCCCCTGGTTTCTCCACCCCCAATTTACGCTAGGAAGAGAAGCACAATGGCACTAATCTCCTTCACAGTGGATATGGTGTTAAAGCAATTGATACCAAATCAATGTGATACTCAGAAACCTTGTGTATGGGAGGTGGAGGATGTACAACAGAACAGGCCTCCTAACCAGTGTGTCCAAAAGACACCCTTCTCCCCTGGGTGCCCAAGCTCCTAAACTGTAAGTTACAAACCTCTTTTGCTTGACACAAACTGATGATCACTTACTTGTTATCACTAATAAATTCCAGAATCTCCTGTTCTAACTTTAGTAGCATCATTCTATCCCTGTCAAGAAAAGAAAAGGGAAAAGGCCACCTTTAGAGACAGTGAAACACAGCTTTCTCTGCTTGGTACCCCCCTCCCTGCAACAGAGAAAAGTCACAAATACCTGGAGCAAGCAACACTATTAACCAGGCTTCACACATCCTCCACAGGAATGAACTAAAAAACTCCAAATTTTTTCATATATAGTAAATTAATTGCCAGATTTTTTTCAGTTTAAAGTTGTTTTGCTAACAGTGCTTGGCTTTTGGTAATACTGAATCTCTGCTCTGCTGGAAGCTCCACTGGTAGAGACTCCAGCTTTGCTATTCCTATGCCAGCATTTGGCTTGATTACATTTATTACTGACACAGCAGCGGTTCCTTTAGAGGTTGGTATTTGACAATCATTTACAGAAAGGGTTTTAAAGCAATCAAGATTCCTTCCTGCTTGCATTCAAACAAATTATTTTTCCTCTTTCTCTCTCTCCGTAATACACAATTACATGTTTTGATTGACTGCAGTATATAAAATTACAGTTGTGCTTTTTGTTTCTACACTGCTCCAGCTCTAGTAACGCTTTCTGAATTCCAAAAAGTAAAACACACTTTCAGGTACTTTCTTTAGTTGCTGTAGTATCCCTCCTCCCAAGATGCATGAATACATACATACATATACATACATGCACACAAACACCATGGGTTTAAGGGTCAATCAAAGAAGCATTGGTCGCCAGGTACTCCCTCCCTTAACTCCATCAGCAAGTTGTTTTACTGACTAGGGACCTACCGTGGGTTTTTTTTCAGTGTATTTACTAAAAATTCATGCAAATCTATTCCAGTGGAGTCTGTATATTCCTGGCTGGAATCTGAAACAACAACAGCAGCAGAACAAATTAACAAAACACTGCAATAGAATAGACTGAAGGGAAGAGGTGTGTGTCTCACTACATGCATGAGGATGACGTCCCCACATTGCTGCCGGAGGAAATTCAGCCTCATTCTCAGCACCGACTATTCACAACAGGAAGAGAGGAAGAAAAGCCCACCTTGTTACAGAACTGCACAGGTTGGGACCCATATCACCTGGGCTCAAGTCCAGTTTCTAGCACAGGCTCTGAATGCAACCTCTAGGTCAAGTTTCTCAATCTGTAAAATAGGGACTGTATACCCTTTCCCCTGCAAGCAGCAGGAGGATCAGTATGCTACATGCAAGATACTATGAGCACAAGGCCCCATTAGGAGGATGCCAGAGAGAGAGAGATCAGGTCAGTTCATGGAAGGAAACCTTGCCTCTAAAACCAACCACTCAGAGCACACTCAGGATGTACCATGCTGTTACAGGAGGCCCCTGCAAGTGTAGTATACCATAATTCTGTACAAGCAACTTCTGCACCTTTGATCCCGCAAGCTATTTAACTGGAAAGCCCTGCTGGCCATTCTTCCCCTCTCCCCACACCCTTTTTAATTTAAAAGTAATCGCAGAAAAAACAGTAAATTAAACTGAATCTGCACCAGTGCAGAGTTGCTGTCTGTACAAGGATTTCGGGTGCAATTTGCCCACCAGATTAAATGTGTATCTTTTAGCCATTTCTATGCCCGAAAATCATACAAGCAGGATCATACAACAGAAACTTAGCTCACCTCCTTGCAACCTCACATCTTGCCACCTATGGCAGTTTTTATAAAATCAAATCTAAACCGAAAGCAGAAGTCTATACAGTGGGTCTTCTTGGACTTGCAACTGCATATTTAAAAAGCCACCAGATCACTATAAACTATACAGGAAGCCTGCAAGTCTGTTGGGGCACATGCCAATCTAGAGAAACCCTCCCCCTCCCTCCCCATGTTTTGCTCCAGAAAGGATGTTATAAAAATGAGACATTCCTGTACAGTCATCAGCAGAGATAACCGCTCTGCTTCCAACAACTGTACCACTGGCCAGCAGAATCCTCAAAGCGGATAAGACAGGACCTGCCCTGTTCAAACAAGCACCTGACCTCGAGACAGCATTTTCCTTGGTGCCTTTTCTTTATTCTTGTCTTTTTCTTCTTTCTCAGCCCCATCTTTCATGGACTTTTCCTCTTCCTTGTCAGAGGGGCAGCTAACGTGCAACTGAATGATGTCCTGGAACAAAACAAACCAGGCTGGTCTGAGTCACTTGGAATCACTCCCTGGAATCACTGCCATGGCTGGAGGTGTTGGCAGCTGAGAAAGGTATCATGGAAAGGCAGGGGATTCAGGTCACAGATCTGAGACATTTCATAAGAGGCCCCATTCTGAGAGCAGACAAAGCAGTCTCTCTCCCCACCCTCCTCCCAACGAGAAGCCTTCATCAGGCTCTGAGGGGACTCTCAACAGCATTTGTCACTGTTGAAAACCTGCCTCGCCTGGATCACCTCAGAATCTAAGTCACACGCTTCCCTGTTCAAAGCTGATAAAATGCTATTACATTTTGTATTCATGAGTGCCTAAGGTGAGGTACGTCCTGCACTGTTTCAGTAAGACTCTACCATCTAACCTGGAAAGAGAAAGGGCATGGGAAGCAAAAAGCATATGTGGTATGATGAGTGGTCCCTGTGCCACATGGGCCTTTCTGATGTTTCTTTTAACCTCCTCTCTTGAGTTGCAACTGCCCAGCACGGCCTGAGGATTCACTCTGCTCCATGGGAAGAAATGTTAAACACCAACAGGATTGTCAAAGGCAATGTCAGATGATGCACTGCTCAAGTTCAAATTAAAACTGACTATAAAACCACTACCCTTTGTGCCAGCTGATTTTTCCCCATCCTTCTGCCTTTACACTAGTGCGGTTCCGTGGCAACACGATGTGTGCTTATGGTTGCTTTAGAAGTCCTCCTAGTGACCCTACAGTTCTAAGTGAAACCCAAACAAAAGACAGGAAAGCAGCCTCTGGAGCTGGGAGCCTCAACACAAAGAAGGCTTAGAGGCCAAGTACCCCATTCACCACAAGGGTGAGGTGGTATGGGCAGCACGCAGCCCTGGCACAGGCCAGGTTTGTCCTTGTCAACAGAAAGTAGTGTAGAGGTCTCTGATCTAGCACAACAGACCTAAGCTGCTGACTCTGCACAGTGAGGTACTACATCAGCTCAGCGAACATGGGCTGTAGCTAGCCACAACCTGCTCTGCAGTGAGCCACCTCAGAGAGCCACACACTGCACCATCCTGTGCTTCTAAAGCTTGTGTGGGCAGAGAAAGCTCAACCCATCTGTTCTTGCCAGGGCAGACAGGTTCTCAGCACCTCCCTGACTGCTGCCCACCTTCAAGCTTCAGCTTCTCTGTCACTGCCCACAGTGACCATAGATAGGGATCATCTCTGCAGAGCGCTGCATATCACTTCTCTGTGAGCTGGCTGCTTTCAGTCACTGCAGCCTGAACTGCAAGGAAAGGGCTTGCATGAAAACTTCCTTCCCATGACCAAAACCCCAGGGGCTTTGTGAAGGTGAAGTGCCATTCCATTTTCGGTGGCATAAGCCTGCACAACTCGAGTAGTTGTGGGTGCCCAGTGAGTTGATGCAGATGATTCCTTGTAAGAGAAGGTTTGTGACTGTACACATACGAGCAGTGCTCACAGGCATGACTGCTTCCCTCAAAAGCCACCTCTTGTGCGAAATTCTTGGCTCTCAGAGCACAAGCCCACGACAGGACATCACCTCCAGCAAGATGTGGATTTTCTGGGCTTCCACACTCCACAGCTGTCCTGGTTTCGGCAGGGATAGAGTTAATTTCTTCCTAGCAGCTGGTACAGTGCTGCGTTTTGGATTTAGGATGAGAATAATATTGATAACACACCATTGTTTTAGTTGTTGCTAAGTAGTGCTTACGTTAGTCAAGGACTTTTCAGCTTCCCATGCTCTACGGACTGAGAAGGCTGGAGGTGCACAAGAAGCTGGGAGGGGGCACAGCCAGAACAGCTGACCCAAACTGGCCAAAGGGATATTCCATACCATGTGACATCATGCTCAGTACATAAACTGGGGGAAAGCTGGCCAGGGGGGCCGCTGGTCGGGGATTGGCTGGGCATCGGTCGGTGGGTGGTGAGCGGTTGCATTGTACATCACTTTTTTTGTATATTATTATTATTATTATTATTATTATTATTATTTCAATTATTAAACTGTTTTTATCTCAGCCCACTAGTTTTTCCTCACTTCTACTCTTCCAATTCTCTCCCCCATCCCACGGGGGGATAGGGGGGGGGAGGAGTGAGCGAGTGGCTGCGTGGTGCTCAGTTGCCGACTGAGGTTAAACCACGACAACAGCTTGTCTCATTCTAGGCCTACCTGGGACTCCAGCAGCCCATCTACAAAGGGGCTAGATGATTCTTCACATACAGCCAAACTCCTGACCAGTTTAAGCTTTGAATTAGACTGGAGAAGGAAAAGAAAGAGTATAGTTAAGACACCTCAGCCAAAACACACACACTAATTCATGCTGCTGCATTACCAAGCCACTCATGCAGTCATTATTAATTAAACTGCTAAAAAGGAGGACTACCAAACCAGCTTCTTGCAGCAAACAGAAATATACAAAGGCTTGGAGTCCTAGAGCAAATCAATTATTTTCTTCCTTCAGACTTTGATTAGGATTTGAACCAACCGAATTTTCGGTGAGAAAGTTCACTGCCTTAATTCATGCACTCTTTGACCTCTTCAGCCAGAGCAATTCCAGCCTTTCCCCTCCTCACCTGGCAAGAATTAAAACCATTAACAAAGGATATAGCTGAAACCAACTATTTTATTGTTTGTTACGATGTGAAGATTGTTACTGTTCTTAATTAAAAGGCTGTCATCCCATTTACTCCTCGCCTGTCTGACCTGATGACTTTGATTATTTTGGGTAATGTAGTAGTGCTTAGAGAAAAAGCTCAAAATAAAACCTGCACTTTCAGGACTCTTGGCAAGTTGACTCACTTGGGTGACAAATAGGAAAAAAAAATATCGACCAGTCACATGAGATCCCAGGCAGGATCAACAATATGGAGAAAGGCCTGAGGTTCACATACACATTCTGCCCTAGGCATGGACAGGGCAGGAACTGGAATCACAGCCTGTTCGGGTACTGCACAGAGTCCTGGCTTTTAAGACCAAACAGAACCATTAGAATATCTTTTCTGAACACTGTAGGTCATAAGCAGCACACCTCTTTCATACATTATGTTCATTAAAAACAAACGCAGGCAGAACCCCTGTTACAAATTTAACGGTCTCCCCTCTCTTGTACGCCTCAGGGCAGAACCTGTCTTCATTTGGGTTTGAACTTTTGTGAAAGATAAAAAAAAAGAGTGGGGGGGAAGAGACCTTCGCCCTCCCAATCACAGTTTTAAAATCAAGCCCTGAGCAACCTAGTCAGATGTCATAGCTGACCCTGTTCTGAGTAGGAGGCTGGACTAAATGAATTCTAGCTGGATTAGATGGACTCCTGAATTATGCTGTGTTTCTGTAACTGCCAAGCCTGGAAAATTCATGACCATTTTTGTTAAACTGCTTCAGTAGTTATTATCAAATTTTGCAAAGAAAAACTGGGGTTAAGGCTAAGAAAGGTAAATAAATAAATAAATAAATAAATCACACAATGGCTGCATTTTTACCCCGAGATTTTGCCTACAAACAATGTTCTAGAATAGTGGTGTCCTGGTGCTTATTACTAGCAAAAGTTTTGGGTTCACTAACACGTATGTGCCATCATTATGGGAGCAAATGTGGTATTCCCTGAAGAAAAGGGGCCTCACGTGAAACCAGACAGTTATACTTAACTCTGTTTTTTAACTGGAGGGTGTAACAGGCCAGTGCACTGCCCTGTCCCTCCAGTGACACCTCTGAATTTCATTTCTGGCGTTTTGGGCTCTGGGGAGGGGACAGATGTGGCAGTTATAGCAGGAAACAGTTCCTTCATGGGTAAGTGTGTGTTAAAAAGGAGCACTCATGCTCCAGTGCATGGAAAGTTACTGTCCTGAACCATCATGAGCTGCATGTTCCTTCTGGAGACAGGAAAGACTTGAGAGTACCATCCTAAGGTTGGGAACACGACTCAGCTCAGAATGGCCAAAAGAAGAACGGGACGTCAGAAGAGGTCATACCTTGGCTCTTTTTCTGGCATGTCCATGACTTGAAGTTCGCCTCTGTGGAGAAAGGAAAGAAAAGGCAAGAAGCTTAATCTGAATGTGTACACTGTAAATGGTATTTGCTGTGCAAGGCAGCACAACACGGAGCGTGTAAAGTGACTCTGAAGAAAATCTCTACCTGACAGCAATGGAAGCATGTGCAAATAGGAAGACCTGGAGAACTGTCCTGTCAGGCCCCAGGTGGGCAAAAACTTCTTAAGAAACTTCATGTGGATTAGACTCAGTTCCTCTGTTTCTGACAGAACCAGCACAACTGTTGGATCACAGGGCATACAGGTGGAGGTGCATGACACACTTCTAAGTGGGAAAACTGTAAGTCTTCTACCATTCCTGGGACATGAAGGGGGTTCTAACACAGTGGATCACGAGACACACACTGCTGCTCTGATTTAAGAGACACTGAGTCATCTGTTATCCCTACCTTCTAAGAAACCTTTCCCCATTCCACATTACAAAATGACCAAAGTCAGGCTCTTTCTGAGCAACACTGGTGTCTGCCCACACAGTGGTTGAACACATCTGGCACCAGCCACCAGCTTTAAATGCAGAAGCATTCAGCAGATTGTTGAGGGTGGCCATTTCTTCAAGCTCAACACTAAGACAAAAGCACATGTGACAGGAGAGCAGAGCAGCAGGAATGAGTTCCAGCACCCTCCAAATGATGCTTGCACAGATTTTTTTTCCTTGCTGAAATGAAATCCCAAAACATTCACTTCCTGTTTGGGCATTTTTAACAGCAGCAAAGCAATGGCCAAGCACCATTCCTGAAATCAAGCTTTCCTGGGATGCCTTCACTTCACATTAAGCCATTAACTGATCCTTAGGTCAAAGAAAGGAATAAGAGGGAGGTAACAGCCATGGAACTAGAACCTGCAGACTGAGCACAAGTGCACCCAGGAGCACGCCAGTCTTATTTTCTCCTGGGCTCAAAGAATATTTAAATTATTCCACGCTGAGCAGAACAGATTCAGCTAAAGAGAAAGAGAGCAGCCAGTGAACAACACAGTCCGTACAGCATGGTATCCCCTTGGGAGGTGGTAGCATAGGCTCAGGCCCCTTTCAGAAGGGATAGCAACTAGCTTGTGTTTGCCAAGTAGAGAGGGCCCCGCCCTGCAAGCTGGCGGAAGGGACTACCCACTTGTATGCACACTTACCTGAGATTCCTGTCGCACGCTGACCTCCTCCCCCCCATCCTTCTCCACCTCCTCCTTGCTTGGTGACCTGGATACATATTTGGTTTTGTTCACAGATTCCTCAACCACCTTTTTTTCAGACTCCTTCATTATTTCCAGAGACTCCTGTGTTGTGTTGCTGTTTGACATCTTCAGAGCCCTACAACGTAGCAATGGGCACCTGCCAGAAGAGGTCACAGAATGGGTGGAAGGGAGTCAGGGGGTGGAGAGTTTCTATATGGAACACAAACTCTTGCACATATAGGTTATAACTTCCTCGTAACTCATCTTGTGTACAAAGACCCAAAACCAAGCACTTCAAAGACAGCCCATGCACTCATCCCCTTGGATGCAGCCCCTTGCAGCACCTGCCTTGAGGGGGCCTTGCAGGAGGTCCATGATTCTCACCAGGACTCTGGGGACACTAGCACGCCTCTGAATTAGAGCAGAATCTAGACAGGGCAGCAACGTGTGCCTCAGTCTGCTGACAGTCTTAAACAGGAGCAATGAACAGGTCACATATCCATTCATCAAATTAAGTGTTAATTCCAAACTGATTGTCTAGAATTGAAACGTCAGCCCTCTCAGCTAACTCAAAGCAGGCCTCTTGGAGCTTGAGTGAAGGCTAAACCAGCTTATGTAGGACTGCAGAGAGATTCTGGTACTGAGAAACACATTTGTAGAGACACTGCCTGTGCAGAACCCAGCATTCATCCTGATGACAGATGAGGAGGCTGGATGAAAGGCAGGCCCATTGAGACAAGTTTCCAAAAAGAAAAGGGGAACCCTAAATTTGGGAGAGGCTCAAACAAAAGGTCTGGGCACTGGAAAACACAGCTGATGTTTAACAACTTGTTTTATTAATTACTTTGGCAGAACATGGCTGAAAAAGAGTCAGATCTCACAGAGATTTATTGACTCTTGGCTCTGCATGGGAACTGCTAATATTCATTAACTAATTCAACCTCAGTCTCCTTTAATTTGTGTGGCTGTTGAACATAAAACATGTATTTGACTCTTATTGCGGCTACTGGAATCAGTTCCAGTTCCAGATAGCGAGAGAGTGCAATCAACTGCTTCTAGTTCATGGATTCTTACAGGGATTTGTAACAAACTTGTTAAGACATCCAGGGCAGATGCCCTGTTGTGAATGGAAAACACTGTGTTACAGGCAAACCCCTGTAGCAGGGCTGCAGCCAGAGAAACCACAGTACCATGCAGCAAGTGTGCCTGGGAGATGCCAGCACTGCACTGGATCCAAGCGAGAGGATGGGATAGGACGCCTACTGACAAAAGGAGGAAGCTATGGTCACCTTAGCTTTCCTTCACACCTATCATTGCCTGTTCTAGACTTATGATGAGCTTTCCCCCAGCAATAAGACTCACTGCTGTCAGTTCAGAGTCACAGACGGGAGAGCCAGGAAAGGAAAAAGTTACTTAACCCAAGGCCTTGATGAGTAAGCGGCACCTTGAGGTTGTGCGGGAAATACTCCTGTTGATCCCAGAAAATTCACGGAAAAAGGGTGCAGGGAAAGCAAAAAAAGCTGGCACGGATGAAGCTGACAGGGCTGCACTGTCCGGTTTATGCACAGGAACCAGTATGTTTCAAGGCAGACGCATGTATCCATAGGAGAGTGACTGTGGATGCTATGGGTTGATATAGGCAAGTGGATACATCCCAGCACTGTATGAAAACAAGGTATTTCTCACTAGAGAGAACTGCTGGAAGATCTCAGCCACTGTTCACATGCATTCATTCTGCAGCAGGAAGGTTACAAGAAACCCACTGTTAATTCCATAAGCACCTTCCTGTATAGCATACCTGAAAGTCTTAAGATGAGGACACGAGGGGCCAGAAGGCTCTCTTCTCACCTGAGGGGCAATACTGAACAAACATAACTGGGCAAGATCCCTGTGCCTGCTGCAGCGCTGAGCCGGGCTCCTTCAGCCCAGCATCATCACACTGTACCAAGCAGGCTATCCCACAACCAAACTGGTGGCTGCTGGCAGAAAACAGCTGCCATCAATAGCTTGTTACAGAAAAGGAACCAGAGAACAGTCTGCTGTTGATGTTAGCCTTGCAAGATGATTCTGCAAACAACTCTCCCTTCCAGCTGCTAACTATTTCCAAGCATGTATGTGGCCTCAAATGCCAGGTGGAGGAGGGGGTGAGAGCACCTCAGTCTGCTATTCTGAATGCTAATCAGTGCAGATCCTTGCACTGCATGATCACTTGCTACTCCCTACCCCTTCCCAGCACAGTCCCACAGCGCACAGCACCATGGACAATCCCATTGGCGGGCACCTCCTGGAGCACCCCTGCAGGAAGCAGCTTCCCTCAGGAATCACTGAGGCATCCATCCTCCAGCTGCAAGGGTCTGTTTTTCATCCTGGCAGGCTAAGTATGCAACAATTGCCAATAGGAACCGCAATCGAGATCCCAGGTTTATAACAAGCATGCTGCACGAGGTGGTGAGCCCCCACATGAGGGAGTCATGCTCTGCTGCGATGCCTCCGACAGGAACTAGGTCAGAAAAGGAAAAGGAAGTACTTGCTTGATTTGCACGCCAGCCTCCTCAGCAGGAGTCTGGATTATGCAGGGGGTAAAGCTGGTAAACTCTGCCTCCCCCCTCCCCAAAATGTTCCACACTGTAGGAAACCGCTCAGCCTTGTGTTCAGGCCAGGGCCCTGGCTTGTAAACAAGCCAGGAGGATCTGTAGCAGATTTGGGGAAGGGAGGCAGGAGGCACCTGCACTGCACACATGACAGTTATCTAAATGGGGAATTTCTGCACTAAAATAAAGGAAAAGGTTTTGTATAGCTCATTCTCTTTGCAACAGCCACCCTACAACAAGTTTTTACCCCCAAGCCAAGCACCTCAGCCAAATTTGAGAAGGGTAACGGGATCTTTTCTCATCATACTGCAATGTAACTTCGGCATCACAACAAGGTGAATACAATCAGTTTTCCCTCTCCTCTTCCAGAAAAGATGACTCAGAGCCACTGCATTGACATTTGTAGGCTGACCCCTTGTCCTGGTTTCGGCTGGGATAGAGTCAATTTTCTTCTTAGTAGCTGGTATAGCGCCGTGTTTTGGATTTAGCATGAGAATAATGTGGTAACACACTGATGTTTTAGTTGTTGCTAAGCAGTGTTTATACTAAGTCAAGGACTTTTCAGCTTCCCATACTCTGCCAGTGAGGAGGTGCACAAGAAACTGGGAAGGAGTATAGCCAGGACAGCTAACCGAAACTGGCCAAAGGGATATTCCATACCATATGATGTCATGCTCAGTATATAAGTTGGGGGGCGTTGGCCAGGGGGGCAGCAATCACTGCTCGGGGACTGACTGGGCATCGGTCAGCAGGTGGTGACCAGTTGCATCACTTGTTCCCCCCACCCCCACCCCGGTTTTGTTCCTCTCTCTCTCTCTCATTGTTTTACTTTCCATTACAATTTATTATTGTTGTTGTTGTTGTTATTATTGTTTTATTTCAAGTATTAAACTGTTCTTACCTCAACCCACGGCTTTTCTTACTTTTGCTCTTCCGATTCTCTCCCTCATCCCATGGGGGCGGGGGGGGAAGAGTGAGCGAGCGGCTGTGTGGTGCTTAGTTGCCAACTGGGTTTATAAACCATGACACCCCTCCCGATAAAGCTTCCGTCCGTGGCAGCAGTCCTCCAGGATATTTCCTTGCATATAAAATTCAGAGAAGATATGTGCACTGCTAGTGCTTCTCAATAGCGATGCTTTCAAGAGGAGGTTTCCTTTCTGTATGAATGAATCAGCCCTGCTCTCCCAGGACAGACGTGGGATGCAGTGAGGGGGTGGCAGACATGATCTGCTGTGACAGACAGCGGCTTGCAGAGAAAGTGGAAGTTCAGAGGACTTGGTGGGGTGGGTAGGACTGAGCTGTGCCTTGCCAGGGAGATGAAAAGGTTACATAGATGCAACATTAGGGAAGCCACAAAATCTGTGTCAGAAAAGAGAACAATGGAGCAACAGAAGGGTGAGCTGCCATTGTTTTTTTGGTTTGGGTCTGGAGGCTGGCAAAGTAAACAGGCCAGTCAAGGCAGTGACAGTGTGAACACTTTGTGCACGCTGGCAAAGGGCCAGGTGAAGGGGTAGCCAGGACAGATTTACATCCTTCTCTTCACTCCGAAGGGGAACACTGAACTCCACCTCTGCTGCCTTCTTGCTACATGCAATTTGCAGCTGCCAAGCCATGACAAGGGAGGCAGCAGTTGGTCCTGGTTCCTGGCAGGGAACAAAAGCAAGAAACTTCTGCATTTACAGTTAGGATGGATCCAGCAGCAAATCTGGGAAAGGCAGGAAGCCTACTGCTAAATAAACTCTCTTCCCAGCCTTCTTTCTCAGAGTACAGACACACTCCTGTGAGCTAAATGAAGGTGCAAAGGAGACATACAGCTGCTTGGCTGTAGCTGCCTACATGCACGCTCCAGTGTTGCAACAGGATAGAGGTATCCGAGGTAGCTCATCCCACCATGCGAGACAGTTAAGCTACCTCTCAGTTTTCAGGGGGAAAGGAAACAAGTGTGAGTGGGCTCCACTTTCTCAGTCCCTGTCCAAGCCATGACCACAGGAGCAAGTTTGCATGCTTGCAGCCTTCTTGACCAGGCTTCACAATTTGCTTCAAAGACAAGAATCTTGACTCACTTCCCCTCCACCTCCTCCCTTCATTATTAACCAGTTCTTTTTTTGCTTTCCAAGACTCACTCCAAAAGGCATTCGACAGGGCAGAGTAAAAATCTTATCAGACTCAGCCCAGGTCATCAACATTAGTGGAACAGAGTTTTCACTACAGAGAAGGCTGCAGAGCCTTGCTGCCAAGAAGAAACCCAGACACAGCCATAACAGCAGCAGCTTTCTCCATCCTCAGGCTGGTTATAAAATATAAAGAAAGCTTACTTAGAAACAAAACACGTCCAATCACATGCTAAGCAGAGTTAAAGTGCTCTGAGGGCTCAGAAATAAACATCCCAAGGCTGGTGATTCACTGGCGGGCAGGACAGTCCCCACCACATTGCTCTGATGGACAATCAAAGTCAACTCTGAGCACTAGGAGAAGAACCGGGCAGGAAGGGCTAGCCCAGCCCAAGGGAGGTTTGCTGGTGCAACTGGTAATTAAAACTAACAAACCAGCCTGTAAGAGGGAAGGGGGAAAGCAGTGGCCTTTTTCCAGCATCTGAGTGTTTCACTTCATCCCTCTGTGTAAGGCTTTAGTATTAGCACCATATATCACTGAGTAAGTACCTCCTGCAAGCTTAAATGATGATGCTCTCATGAACACTTTGCTCATTGGCTTCCAGGTCAACCAATCGGAATCACAGCTCCATGGCAACAGGCTCTATCACTAGGAGCAACCAGACAAGTTTGGGGGGGTGATTTAGATTCCCCCTCCTCGCTCCCCTTCCCAAGCACAGTGTCTGCTGTAGAAAAAGGTTTTCACAGGAAAAAGTGGAGGCGGCAAGGTGGAGAGGGTGCTGCAAATTCAAGGCATTAAAGCCTCCTTGGTTCTACTGACTAAACCAGGCAGTGCAGTGCTCCCTCTCTGCACCGAGGGATCTTCAGAGAGGCTTTTGTCTTCTCCCTTTCTGCCAGGGCACAGCAGCTGGTAAAATTTTTGCTGTATTAAAGTACACCTACCATATGCAACAAGAGGTTGTAATGAAAGGCTTTGCTAGTAGGACCAACAAAGGCCACGTAGCTCCTGAAACATCTCCCTCCTAGGCTCCATTTGGGCTCCCAGTCTGCTCTGCAAAATGTAAGCTGCCTTCACTAACACTGTTGACTGGGGCATCCCCAGCATCCCATAAAAAGTCTGCAGCCTCAGCTTGAAAACGAACAGGTAAAGAGCCTTTTAAGCACATTCCCTTTCCCTCCTATTGGAGAAAACAGCTCCCTATCAGAGGTAACAGCTCTAGCTAGAACGAGCACCTGGTTCAGTCAGAAAGCCCTGAAACCTTACTTGGGAACACTCATAAGCTGCAACTGTCTCAGCCGATGAACTAACCTCTCCCAAATTCTCTCCATTGCTTTTTTTATTATCAGTTGAAGAGAGGGGTTTAATTCCTCACTATCATACAGTTCCTACAAAACCTAGGAAAAAAGAAAACCAGCAGGCCACATGTATTTGACTGCACAGTGCATAGGCTCCTAGTGCTTAGTCATTGCTTTAAATCTTAATCTCCACCCCCACATTACATCAAAGAGGTGAAATTATGATGCAGATGGAAGGGTTTGACTTCAGGTGGAAAGAGGGGAAATAACCTTATATGAACAATGAGACAGGAAATGCAGGTGAGATAGAAAGCCCCCTAAGTTAATTCTGCAGAATATCAGGAGGTCTCCAACATATCCCTCCCAAATAATTCCAAGGAAGGAAGACAACACCAGTTAAATTGCCATCATCCACAGCTGAGGAAAGCCCCCGTATCAAGCTCTACTTCTCATTTGCTGAGCAAATGGCTGCAGCAGCTTAAGGTGCTAACAGCTCTCCTGGCTGTTCACTAACATCTGTGCTGTAAGGCATGGCTGCTACAAGAGAATCCCTTCAGAGGGACCCATCTCTGCACCTCAGCAGCCACTGCCCACTTGGTTTTGAGGGGCTTAAAGCTCAGGGGCTATCGGGCCTGTTCCACCGACCGTAACCCCTAGGAAGAGGCCAGTGTCTGCAACAGCCTAGCTGTGGTGGCCATGGTTCGCTTCTGCGTCTCTGGCTGAATGTAGGAATTTGGAGCCTGGAGAAGAGATGTAATCTTAGAGCTCTTCATTTCAAATACCTTTAAAAAGGCTGTTCACTAGTACAGGTGCAGTCAGCCCTGTTAAATGGCACAATAGCCAGTAGGCTTGTTATGGGAAACATCTGAATTATCACCATGGCAGTAGTTCTCAGTTATGCAGTATGTGGATGGATTTCATTATGTAGAACATCTCAAACCACAAGATAATTTCAGGGGGAAAAAAAATAATCAGTTATTTTGTTACCTCCCTCAATCAATGCAAGCACTAAAATCAGGATAGGTGTCAATTTGCTATTACTGTACTCCAGGAGTGTGATACAACTGTCAGGACTGCCAAAGTCATCTTCATGTGATACACAGGAATCAAACGTGCCAGGACAATAAAGATGCACTGGCATCTGAGGAAAGAGAGAATCAAAAAGATACAGCATGCTTTGCCCATGGGCTTTGAAAAGCCAAACTTTAATAGCCTGCCATTTCCACCTGGATGCAACTCAGGGTTTCTATCCAGAATGCTGCTGTCACAGCTGAGTCTGGCCCCTTAGAAGGCAGTAAGCAGGACACACACTGTAGTACCAGGGCCTTTCCAGCACTGCCTCAGGAAGGACACGTCAATGCTGAAGACTCATTGCACGTTTGACAAATGGCATTCTCATGAGCAGGCTGCCACCTCCCCAGGGCAGGTTCACCTTTGTGAATTACCTACTCTATCCAGAGATCTTAGTTCATCAAAATAACAGGCAGCACCACAGTCCCTAGGCAGGCATGGAAGCAATAAGAATGCAGCAGGGCCTCCCTTGCCAAAGCCTTTGGGACCACATCACCCTGGGGATGGGTAAACATCTACATTACTGCAGTCTGAGAGTTGCTATTAAAACAACACATCTTGCCTAGACACAATGGAGTAGTTTTCACTGAAAATGAGCATTTCAGCAGAAGATAAAACAAAAAGCACCACTTAAATGAAAACACATGAGGCAGAGCAGCTGTTGTGAAGGGAGCACACAGCAGAGGTAATTGCCTGCCACGCAGACGTGCTCCAGGCAGGAGGACGGTTTCACCAGACGAGTTCCATTGCACCGAACAATCAGGAAAATGCCACTTTAACTCAAGTCATGGTTGCTTTTTCATTTCATCAACATGAGAACAAGGCCCTCATACAGGATGGGAAGAACGACATCTGGGCCTAAGACAGAAACTTCATCAGATCTTGTAAGGTAAGCAACGCAGTGCCCTGGGCAGCACATGGAAGGCAGAAGTCCTTTTAGGAGTGGAAGAGGTGTTCGTTCTTCCCTGCGAGGGAAGGAAACAGAAGATGCTGTTGAACCAAGTCTGAAACATGAATGTGTCCCACCACCTACCCAATGCCTCCACACGCTCTGCAGGGGATTCTGCAGTTTTTAATCTGGTGCCTGTTGTGTTGAGATCCAGCCTCTTGTGGAATAAAAAGCTCATGGTAGAACCCTTTGCACTTGTCTCAGGATAGAAAAATTCAAAGCAGAACAATTAATTTCTTTCCCCCTCCAGATTCCAGATGTTCCCACTCAAGACAGATCTTTGCTTCTTGCCCCAAAGGCCACACTATTCTTTTTGTGCAACTTAAATTGCTATCTTTCACATCAGAGGTGGCTGAATTTCAGCAGCAAAGGAGATAACTTCCATTCATAACAGAGCCCTGATCCTTCAGAATGGGAGAAAGTATCAAACCAAGGAAGGATTCCCTACTACAGTTAAGAGGGTATCCCAGCATACCCAGCATGTCCTGCCACCCCCAGGTGTAATGCTCGGAAACATCCTTGCCACATGAACCAACACAGAGGGGAGAAATGACATGTCAGTGAAGTAACACAGATTCTGTTCATTTGCCAGGAATACAAAGGTGGCAATGTCCACTGCACCATCTAGTCAGCTGCCATCACCGAGTCAGCTGGGGGACTCAGGGGCTCACAACCAAAGGAAAACAGCAAAATGACAAAGTAAAAGTGTGTTGGGTTTTTTTCCCTATACATGAAAACTGCTGATTGGGTGTAGTAGCAGCAGGAAGAGTTGCCATATGCCTGACAGGAAACTTCAATGTAGAGTTGACCAATGTGTTCAGAGAATCCAGCTTGATTGCCTGCATATTCAGGTCCTTCCTTTTTACTCCCAAAGCAGCCTATATGCTATGCAACATCAGAGCTCCCATCTCATTTCTGCTGCGAAAAGTTGACAACACAGAAAGAAGGCAATCATTGGATTCAGGCATGCTGGAGATCTCCTGGGGAAGATAATTCAGTTCAGCACCAAAGCCAGAAGCTGTAAATATCCCCAGATCCCGCTGAAAGCCTCCTCCCCACCCCAGCTACGCTTACTGCTCAACTTTTGAGGCATGTTTCCTTTTTACATGCATTGAGAGGAGAAAACGGTATGTGGAGGGAGGTATCACATGAAGGTGCAAGTAAGCAACCATGACAAATCATTAGAAATCAGTTTAAAATAATGCATCCATTACTGACTGTTACGGCACTGTGCACTGGAATAGCTTTTATGTTCAAGTGACCTGACAAGAAAAGGAGAATGGAGTTCTGTTTGCAGTGCCTGCTCAACATCAACAGTGGTGCCTCGTCCGTCTCACCACTGAAGCACCTTGATACCAGCTCTTTGCAAGAGAGTTTACTCGCATTTCAAGCCCTCTAGTGCCCTAGCTGGAAACACCAGACTATCAGCAACCCAGTACATTCTTTGCTGCTCTACAGCACTCCTGGGTACAAAAATCTCTTAAGCACTTTGAACTGGATGGGGTAAACTTTGCTTACACCTATTTTGCAGGCATGGAAAAGGAGACGCAGAGAACTCCTGCTACAGTTATTAGATGCCCACAGCTCTACATGCCTCCCGGAAGCTGACAGGTTGGACAGGACAACACTGGGAGAAAGGAACCTATTGCACAAACACCACAGGAGGGTTTGCAAAGAGAGTTCAAATGATACTGAAGAAAGTGGGTTTAAACAGTCTCAGGCTTAAAAATTCTCTTAGCCTGAAGTTCACAGCAATAGCAGCCATCTTCAGTCCTTCTGCTCTCCCCTCTGTTAATCTAAGGGGATATTATTTGTTTGACGTTAAAAACAAACAAAACAGTGACGCTGTTCTTCTCTTTTCCTTTTATTTTGGGAGCTGCAGTGAAGCCAAGCAAGAACCCTCTCACCCCTTGTTTACAAAATCTGGGGGAGAAACAAAAAACCCCACCAACAGTTAAAAAGTGAAAGGATCACAGAAGCCATCAATATAAACAGTTCTTGAGAAGGAACAGCTTCCATTTGGTGCAAACATAGCACTGTAAATTTTTGTGGACAGTTCCTCTGAGGGTCCCTAGGCAGAACGGTGGAAGAAAGAAAAGATAAAAATCTGAGATGAGAATCTCCCAGTCAGAGAGTTCCCTTTTCCATTTCACACCGGTTTTCCCTTCCCCATCACGAGCTATTCCTGTATTCATCCAAAGACCAGGGAACTGCTCCTGTGACGTCAAAGCAGTTTCCCAGCAACAATTAATGAGGGCTGTCCACCACAGGGGTTTCCTGAAAAGCTAGCAAGGAATTATCCACCTACTTTCTACAGTGTCAAGATGCAATAGGATAGCATTGAACAGGAACTTCCGTTAACCCTTCCATGGCTCAGAGGAAAACCCTGGCACAGTTCCCACTGACACATGTCCTAATTCTTTCAGAGAACCACAAGCAGAATTCCTTCCACCTGAACCCATCCATAATGAAATACCACATCAGGTAGGAGACACCTGCAGATAGGGAGGTGGCAACCAGGCTCAGGAAAAACGCATGACATCATTAGAAATAGCTCTTATCCTCTTGCTGGCACACTTCTCTTGTGCTGTGCCTTCACCAGTCAGAAACATAAGCACAAACTTTAAAAAGCTGGCTGAGAGAGCAAGGTATTCCCCAGCCCAGCTTACCATTCCTGAGCTGACCTGGGCTGGCAAAGCAGATCCTCAAACTTTACTAATCAGACCCAAAGCATTCCAGCTCCCAGCAAACCTCCTTGGGAGGAAGGCAAAAAGTAGGGCTGCTATCTATATCCCCCTTTCTGTTTTCAAGGCTGTTACTCCTGCTTCTCATCATGTTGGCAGAGGATACTGAGCCACTTGACACACTAAGTAGCCAAGGGGTACACAGGAAATACAAGACACTGTGGCTGTTTTCCAGGTGGGATCCAGAAATTGATTTGATCATTGAACAAAGAGGGGAGTGATGATTAAAAGAAAAAAATCAACTTCACCTTTTGGCTGCCAGCTGCTAAAGTTGGACTTGACAGTGAAGGGGGAGTCTGAAGAGTAGGTTTCTTTCCCACAGCCTTCAGCAAGATGAACTCAGCCTTCATCTGCTGAAGTGCTCACTATTCATTGCAGCAGTTGTTGCTGCTGTTTGCAGATCCTCAAGCCACAGGTGATGCTTCCAGTTTAAATAAGCATTTTAAAGACAAGAACGGAAAGGAAACCGGTCCAACGCACCTGAATGAAGATCCTGCAGTACAGTAACTGGCTAATACCTCAAGCCAAGAACACCAGCTCCTAGGACTAAATCTCAAATGAAGGGAGCACCATTTCCAGTATCTTGGTTTTTTTAGGCAAGACTGGATGATGAACATGTGTGAGAAGGATGTAAAGGCAATCCAAACTCCTGATTCCACTAAAACCAAACCCAATTCGGTGATAGGTTTAAAATAATTAAAAAATGGGGTTAATATATATGTGAACACAAATACAGTCCTACAGAACACCAAATTGCATAAGCTAACCTGAAAACACCATATGGCACGTAGCCAATTAACTAGTCAACATTTCTCATCAACTAGCCAGCTTCAAACAAGTAAATCCTTTAAAGTATAACCCAGCAGAAAGCAGGGAGTATTTTGTCTTTGCAAAATGAACAGAAACTACCCAGGAGCAAGCTGTATAAACACCAAGCTAAGACACAAGGAGAACCCATGAGACTGTCACAGGGAACTCCTTAATGACATGGAAGAGTACAGTATGCTTATCGGGGATTCCCCTGTCTCCTGTAGGTGCATCCCCAGCATCACAAAAGAGAGGAAGGAGAAAGCTCATCTCACACTCTCAAGTCTTGAATGGGATCACAGAGCCACATATTCATTTTAGTACAGCACCATTTTAAATTAACCCCATCAAGCAGCAGAAATCCTGTCACTCACTCACCAGAGATGAATGATGTCAGGTCCTCATCCCTGAAACACTCACTTGCATTTATACCTATACTGTATTTTGCATGGTGGGGGTAGGAGGAGAGGAAAAGTCAAGTCTCTGGTCTATCTTTCTCAAGCCCAAAATAATTAAAGACTTATTCTAAAAATAAACTCACCGTGGTGGTTTTGCACTCTCAGCAGGTCATCTGTTTCCCAATTTCAACGGAAACTTCATTGCCACAACCAGTTCAAGAGGGATTTTGCCAAGATAATATTGCTTCTTAGAAGCCCCCGCCAGCTCTCAACCCTGAATAAAATGCTAGCGATCTTTGCTGCTTCTACAGCAAGCTAATTGCTGACAAGCAGCTCTGAAGCAAAGCAGAGCCCAGCTGTTCAGAGGGATGTCATAGAGAGCTCTGCCAATAGCCACATGCACACCCCCCCTCCTGCTCTCATTCAAATACTTCAATGGAACTGCCTCTGCACAGCCCTGAGAAGGCTTTAAAGACACAGCACCCTTCCTCTGCCAGGCACTGGAACAACACAAATGTAAGGGCAGGAGCAAAGAAGAGATACCACAGTAAACATCAGCATCTTCCAGAAGAATTCAGGTGCATGGACTACACTTTGCAGAATGCCGTACATGTGCCAAGGTTAGGTTACAGGCAGCCTTGCTTCACTCCTATCATTGTTGCCATAATGTTTCCAAGGGGTCAGTTTGTTAGTGGTTTCATTTCAATTCAGTTGCTTTTTTCTTGCTCGTTTATTAGTGATTAAATACTGACAGAGACGGGAAACAAGAAATGCAAATGCCCTAGAGAGGTTTTAAGCTCACTGGCTTAAATTTTCCCCAGAAAGGGGTTTTCCATCCCAGACCTGGTGACTCTACAGGCACACAAGCTGCAATCAAGTCTCCTCTCCATATACTTAAAGCTTACTCTCAAGCACACAAGGCACCCTTGCTGAGCATCGTGCACAGGCAGACTCTGTGATGGATCACAAGCACATTCTGTCCCTCGCCAGACCCAGAAGTTGCTGCTCGTTGGATTACAGAGATCTTCCAACTACAGCTCTAAACACTAGTCAACAGCAGGTAGGCATCATTCTTCTGCGCCAATGGTTCCTGCTGGGCAGGAGCACATCCTAGGCAAGGTGCAGCCAGAGCTGAAGAGAGAACACTCTTGCAGGGCCAGTGCTGACTTCAAACGCGATCAGCTCAGTCAGCAGCTGGTCTCGAGGAGGCTCCTTGCTCAGGCTGAGCTCTGGCAGTGCTGGAGTTGGCAGCAGAGCAAGGGGCAGCAGGACTCTCAGGGCAGCTGTCTAAAGACAAAAGCTTTGAAGGGAAAGGAGATGAAGATGAGAAGGCAGGATCGGCCTTGGGCTCAAGGAGATGGAGAGGCTGAAGTGAGACAGTTGCAAAAAGGTTGAGATGCAACCTTTGGATGCATGCTCATAAAGATGGATGCTTTAACTGACAGCATCCATTGCAAATAGCGTAATGCTGTGCTGCTAAAGCCTCTTCAGGGCTTGCCTTTACTACTTTTGCTAAGCTAATGCAGTTTCTTCTAAATGATCCCCTGCCAAAGAAACAGTCCAATAAAGCTTTTAAAAAGCAAGGAGACAGACAACAGAAACCTGATACATTTCAGCTCCATGACAAACTGAGGTTCAAGTTTGTAAAGCAGCCCTGCTCTGCAAAGGACTTAAGTTTAAACGTATGCATGAGCTTTCGTCTTAACCTGCTTCAAAGCCTTCTGAATCAAGCCTGTCATGCCCGTGCAGAAAGCAGGTAAATGTTCCTGACCAGCTGTCCTCCTCTTCCTGCTGAAACTGCTGTAATCCTGGCTGCAGTAAACAGCTCCTTGCTTCTGCCTGCAGCAATATTGACACTTGAAGAAGGGGCCCCATGGCTAGAGAACCGGACAGAAGGAATGACAGAGGGGCAAGACAGACAAGTCACTTGCAATGCTATACCAGTGTTTTCAAGTGGAGGGCCACAATTAATCGACACCCACATTGGCTGGATACAAAGGCTTTACGGATGTTATATGAGATTTTCCCCATCAGAAGGTGCAAGGAAGACAGATCCAAAGGATTCAAGTTCCTTTTATGCCTCCTATTTCTGGCCACTTCAAGTTCTTTCCTCCCAATTCTGCAAAGAACTTTTAAAATGAAGGTGCCTGTCCAAGGAAACTGAACCATGATCTCCCAAGCTCTTTGAGAAACAGTCACCACTGTCTGAGCAGTGCAAGCTTGTAGGATGAAGGGCCTTCAGCTGAGCTCACGGGCTTTGCTATGACAGTTTCTCAATCTGCTGCACAGCGAGTCCTGAGAGGTAGCAAGTGACTGTGTTTGCAACAGCTCCATGGATTGCTCAGCAGGAAGTCAGTCTGGACATTCGTGTCCCCCTGGCAGAAAGCATGTGCTCAGAGTGACTCCCTGTGGCAGCTGAACCCAGCAAAGCTGCAAGATTCAGAGAGAGATTAGGTTAACAACTCAGCATCAGGGTCTTCCCCCACTTTTTAACTCATCTATTTTGGGTTTGTTTATTCCTGTCACCTAGCACCCAGACAGGCCCCTGGAGTTTCAAACTTGGAGTTCTGAGCCCTGAAGAAGCTCCAGCAGCTACTTTGCAAATGAAGGAGCAACAGAAAGGGACAGAGGAGTTTCAGGTCCAGGAGCAGTGCTCCAGCATGTCTTGCCCAGGCCAAGGATCTTTGCTCCACGTAGACAGAGCCTTAAAATCTCCACAAAACCTAGTGAAACTATCAGAGCTTTATTTTGCCAAGGAGCATCTGTGGTCTGCTGCATTTCAACTCAGGATCATTAAGGAAACTTGCTGGTACCCTCTACTCAGAAGCCCTGTAGTGGCAAGATTAGTACTATAAAAGGAGGGAACTTTGGATGCTGTTCTTCCCTTCTACTGGTCTTCCTGTTTTCAAAGACACCCAGCTGGCAGAGCATGTTAAGCAAGCAAGAACATACAATCAGCTTAGGACCCTCTGTTGAAACCCCACTGTCAGTTCTTAACATCAACATTAAAGCAGAAAGAAAAGCAGCTCCATAACCTGAGCCTGCAGACCTGATCTCTAGCACTTAGATGCCTGGCAGATGGCTCAGCAAGGACAGATTTCCAAGTGAGAAAGCCTTCCAGCCCTAGGACACAAGCACCTGCCCTAGACAGCACAGATGCAGCCTCCTGCGGGCTTGTCCAGCTCTTTCAAAAACCACTGCCCATTATCACTATGAGTCGGCAGCATTTCATCTTCATGAAGCATGTGTGTGTGAGAGGATTTCCTAAGCTGCATCTTTCTCATTAGATGGGGAGACAGTAAATCCTGGGTGGGAGGAGGAGGAGGAGAAGGAAGAGTGAGTCTGCCCCACCAGCAGCCTGGACAAAGCCCTACAGAGGGGTCTTGCCTTTCACACCTGAGAGCCATTTGCTGAGGTATTGCATGTGTGCGCGCACGCGTGTATGCACACAATGAAACTAGGTCAGTGAAAGCGGGGCACAGAAAAGATGCAGCGGCTCTAGGTATTGTCTGTGCTCCCAGCTTGCAGGGAAGCTGCCTATGCCTAACACAGCAATATCGCAGAGCAAAGGGAAAAAAGCAACAAGACATGTTCCCTCCCTCCCTGGCAGACATGTATCAAATGAGCCTAGGCTCTAATTTGCCCAGCCCAGCTTCTGTTGAGAGAAGACATGTCAATTAGGTAGTGGATATAATCCCATCAGAAGGGGAAAAAAAAGTCAAGACTTTTGACACCAAACTGGTGGGATGGCACTGGTGCAAACCCCCACCATCAGCCCAGAACTGAGCTCCCCCATGTGACAGACGTGTACCAGGCAGCCTGCATCAGACACCTACAGCGGCTGGAAAGGGAGAAGAGCATTACCAATGGACTTAAATGCATTCATTTATCCACCCAGACCAGAAAACTCCCTCTCCCCTTAGAAAAGGGGAAAAAACCCAAACAAAAGAGCCTGGGACAGACTCCTTGTTGCAGGCATGTCAAACACCAGCGCTCTCACTTCTGCCAGCCTCAGTCACCACAGCACCATGGGGATGAGGGAGAGAAAGCAATCCTCGAGCAGCTAGAGATCCGTATCATGGACTGTTCTTTGGGTTGGAACTGACCTTGCTCATTGCATCCAGCAGCAGGCTGCAAGCTATCATTAATTACTGAAGTGCATAGGTAGAAATACACTCTCCAGACAGCATACACTTCCAAGGACATTATGAGCATGCAGACTGCAGGAGAGATTTGGAGAGCTGGCTCCCTAACATGCCTCAACTTCACGGTGCTGCCAGATATACACCAAGTATCTGAGCTAAGGGATCAGCTTGGACAGGGAACACTCTTAAGCCGAGACTATAATAACCACCACACATGGCAAGTCAAAGATCTTTCCTAAGTCCTCCAGGCCACAGGCTTGTTTTGTTTTGCAGGAGTGTGTATGCAGCAGAAAGACTTCTTCGTGTTTGGAGTCAGGAAGTGGGAAGGATGAGAACTGCAGCACATTGCTGTTGGGAGCTACCTACTCTAACATGTCCCGTGAAAACAGCTCCATGAACATCCAGAACCAGAGCAGCACCCATGGAAAAGCTGAAAGCAGGAGACCAGCAGAATCCCCACAGTTGGGGCTGAAGGAAGGATGTTCTGGTCTCACGCATCCTTTTCCATGGGGCACACAACTGGAAGAGAGGGAGAATAGCCAGGACTCCTCATCGAGACTATGACCACCTGAAAGATCTCTCCACATAAGTCCTACAACCAGCAGGCTTTTCTTATCAGGCCCAAAGTCTCCTCAGAAGAGGCCACAATAAAGGAACAAGGGGTAGATTGAAGGGGGGGAAAAAAAAAAAATAGTACCTGCACAGTGGAGACTCCACTCAAAAGTCACAAGTCAGAGTCATGCGGATGACATTCTGAGGAGGACAGAGAAACCCAGGCCATCAACAACTCTGAATGGCTTCTACTATCAGAAAAGAGACAAATTTGGCTTATGCCCAAAGAAGCAAGATCCAAGAGTCAAGCCCTGGACCACCCTGTCCTCAGCTCACCCTGCTGCTGGGAATCAGTGTCACTGTCACTCCAAGTGCTGCACAAACACACACACAAAATAAAGGCACCTGCTACTCCTACCCAGCACCTAAACCCAATGTGAGGACAGGGGTGGGTCTCCTGAAACAAAGAGAAACGATACAAGAACCTTGAAGAAGCTTACTTGGCCTAAGAGAGAAGAATTCGGAAATTAGATTGTAAGGTGGAATTACTACTTCACTTCGGAGCGTAGCAGAAAAAAAGCACACTGCCCTAGATTTGGGTTTCATTGGACTAAAGCATTTAGCTCAGCAGTAATCACAGCTGCATTTTCACAGTGCACTGCAGAACGTTGCACTGGTAGGCTGCTCAAAGCCATAGTGTTCATAGCAAGCTGCATCTACTGCACTTTGGCATTTAAAAACATGCACTGCCCAGTCCCTTGCTCAACTGTTACTGGGACCACCTTGCCCTCTAAATTCTACCCCCCTTCAGCCCTCCCCCCACTTTATGCCAAGGACATAAAGGCATAGTAAACCTTATGTCACTAATGAGTCAGCACACAGGAAAGTACACACTTGCTCCATGCCAGCAAGACATTCCCAATGTGGGAGCTGAACGTGGCACCAAGTGAATTTTCTAGTTGCAGATGTTTCTGGACTGACTCTGCAAGGGGAGGCAAGCAGGCAGGCAGAGCTGCCACCTCTGCTCTCTGACACCTCCTCTAGCAGGTAAGTGACAGGGCGCCTCTTTCCTCCAGCCAGACCCTTCCCTCCTGCCATTTGACTGAGAGGACAGCAGTCTCCCCAGCTCCATTAGGAACAAAGTCCAGAAGCAGCAGGGATGCAGAGTAGCTAAATCCATCAGCTCAGAGGGACAAAATAAAGGCAAAAGAATACAGGAGAGCCAGAAGAAGAGGGGAAAAAGAGAAAGTGATAACAGGAGAAAATATAAATGCTGAGAGGCACTCAAGGAAGAAAGGGGAAGGGGCAAATTAAGTTTAGTGAGTAGCTGGAAAAACCCTTCAGAGATGAAACATCTTGCCCACCCGCTCCTTTTAAAGGCTGTGCTGCCATCTCTGATGGATAAGGGTGCCTGCACTGGACGTGGCAGGGAGGAACAGAGAAGGGTTTTAAATTTAAAAGAAATTACCATTTTCTACTAAGTAAAAATTAAACACCTCCCCACCAAGGAGCTTTGAGTCAACCTCAGCCATGCCCACAGTCTCTGACGCTGTCTTCTCCTCTGCACATGTGTGCACACACGTGCATGGAGGTGTCTTCTTCCTAGGCTGAAGCCAGTCTCCAGGCAGTAAAAAAGAATTTTTGTTTTATTTTCTTTTTTAAAAAGGGACCTTCCATTCAAATCTGGCTCAGCTGAGGATGTGTTATCCTGGCAGCCATCCCCTCCCTGTCTGCCCCAGCAAGGAGAGTATTAAACACACACAGATCTGAATGATCCTGCACTGGCACAGGCTGCAACCAAGCCTCATCATCCTCTCCAGCCCCTCTCCAAGCTGAGGCTAGTGTGATTTGACATGAACCAAATCTGTCAATGGCTCAAGACAAACACGTGGGCAGTAATGAGCAGTGGAAAAAACGTAGCACACTCCATTCAGCTCCAAACACTGATAAATAATTCAGGAAGAGAAATGCCGCAATACAGAGCACAGCACAGTTTAAAAATAGAACATGCACCGATGCCAGAGGAATGGAGGGGAAGGAGAGAAAAGCAGAGAGAGGTGGCATGAACTAAAGCATGTGTGTCAACAAACTGGGCAGCTCATGGATGCTGCAGCAACCTAGCTCTACATATTGATCCCAGCAGATGTTTATTTGCTTACCCTTTAAATTTGGAATCCAAACCAGTTATTATTATTAACATGGCAACAGCAACCAGGGCTACCCCTTCTGGATCAGAGCCCTGCAGCAAGGCATATACCCAAAAAAAGAGAAACAGCCTCCATGCTGAAGAGCTTGCAGGAAGTACATGGGTGGGAGTACATACAGCAAGCATATACCTGCCCACCCTCCCTGCAAGTGCGGCAGCGACTCTGCAGCAGTATGGGCACCAGCTGCCTGGTGTCCTGTGTCAGCTATAGTCCATCACCTGTGTGTCATGCTCAGGTGGGGAGCACACAAAGCTCAGATAATGGAGGTTGAGCTTTGAGAATTTACTTGGTACAATCTATTTTCTATTGGGGGGGTGAAGGTGAAACAAACACCAACTGTTTCTAATGGGAAAGTTAGAGCCTTTTTCTCTATTCAGCTGTTCGCTTCTAAATGCAGCTTCAGATACTTTCACTCATCATCCGTAACATCAGTTGCTGGCCAACTGTCCCAACATTTATATCCCACAAAATGTATGTAATAGACAAAAATATATAAATATACTATACAAACATCACCACCACCACCCTGTTAGGCAACAAGCACAAAGAGCTCAGAAAACTGTTCTCTCTGGATTCCATTGTCCTTCCTGCATTAATAACTGCATGTTAAAAAAAAACCAAACCCAAACTTTGTGCTAACCTAAAACAGTCAACTGTCTGAATAAGTCTGCAATATAGGTGTCACCTGTATTTTCGTGCTGGGAATTAGGACACAGCAGAAGTGATGTAAGTAAAGTTAGAAAGGTCATTATCAGATCCAAGAGTTCCTCCTTTCAGCTGTAGAGCCTAACACATTTCACATTTACTATTAATTACGAAGAAGCCTTGGTCACAGATACAGCCCCTTTATCCCAGTTTGCCATTCGGCTGCTCCAAAGAAAAAGATGGTCTTTCCAGGTTTTGCAGAACCTGTGAAAAATACTTTGACAGATGGCTGCTTTTTTCCCCTCCTCGCAGTTTCAAAAAATAACACCAGAAAGACACCAATCTCTCCCTGCTTCCTCATGAAGAACAATACCAGTTTCCCAAGTACTTGTAAGACAGGAAACTGCCGCTAATAAGAAAATACAGAGTAAGTTTTTGATAAGGAAAAATAAAATACTATCATGTACAGTTAATTCAAAACCTAATAAATCTGTACACAGAAGAAGCTTTCCATAAATATTTTGGTTCCCCCCCCCCAAATATATAAAAAAAAATTGAAGACTTGAGGGAAGAAGGAAAAAAAAAAAAGAACGTAAAAAGGCCACCGAAAGGAAGTTCAATAGACAGACCTGATACCTGCTTGTAAGGAACCTCAGTCTTAAAGAGGAAATCATAAACAAGTGGCTCCTTTGGTTTCAGCAAAGGTGTTCCAAGATGTATTTTGCCCTAAATTTGAGCGAAGGTTAACAAAACTGTGTTAGTCAGTCTTAATCACTGGAGCACTGCAAGACAACATCCGTCTGCTTTTCTGAAGGGCAATTTTAATGGAAATCTTGCCTAAAACTGAGTATGTTGCCTTCCTGCATTTTCATGTGGTCCTGTTACCTTACTTGACTACTAAGTAGTTTTAACTACATGATCCCATTTAACCTGAAATGTGAACTGCTGCTCAGAAGACGCTGAATAAAGGCTTTAAAGGGAGAGGAAAAAGAAACACAAACTTCACACAAACACAAGCTTCAATTGACCAGCTTCTCCGTGAGGAGGCCCCCACCTGAGGGAGTTGAGAAGAGGAATGAGCACTGGACATCCTGCAAAGCCTCCTGCCTACTTCAGCTGCAGGCAGCTAGGAAGAGCCAGTGTCGCTGCAGAACATGCACCTTTTACAAAGCAAATTTACAAAGCAAATGCACAACTGCCACATTAGGTCTAATTTTAGGATTTTCCCTGCCTTGCCTCAAAGTTGAAGCTTTCACAGTCCTATTTACATGTTCTACAAGCAGGGATCATACACTGGCTGGTGTCAGCCTGTTACCGGACACTGTTGAGTAAACAGAACTTGCATGCCTGGCACTGAGTGGTTGTGAGTTATTGACAGAGTGGGTGATGCTGTCTTACAGCCAGTTGCTATTTCTGGAAAGCATGTAATGTTACTTTACAGTACTAAAGGAAGATGTAATGCAAGTAGTCCGTCCACTGTCTTGGGATCTAGTAATTTTATATACATTATCAGAATTGCAGTTATGAAAAGAATAAATCTCCCAACAGCCTCAGAATTTCTAATTTCAAAGTTTTGTACATTTAAGATATTGAAAAGCTCATAATGGGCACCTGAAGTCAGTCCCATGTACAATGGACTTTCACATGTTAAAAAGCCATTTATGTCTCCGCCCCTGATTAGAGTATTGCTTCCTCAAGGTCACAGCACGTAGCAACTTCTCCTCCCAACCCCCCTGCTACACCCCCAATGGAGAATTTTCCTGGATTACTTTTAGCCACCAATATTGCTCAAGGGCTTCTCTCTGCAATACCTAACCCACACTACTCCTGAACAAGTTGTTAGAAAGATGCTTCCTCTCCAAAAATCACTCTGCATTTTACTAGTCTATTGGATACAAACCTAAAATTGTCATAGAGAGTAAGCTTAAGAAACAGACTGTGGCTTATTGAGGCAGAGGGCATGGCAGTCCTATACGTTTCAGTTCTGGGAAGTTTTTAACCCCAGGCACACGCAATGGCTGTATCAAAGGCTCCTTAGCCAAGGTTGACTTGATCAGGTAGGGACGTGCTGTTATCAGAATATTTTGGGCAGAGGGGAGAATAAAATTTTAAAAAATTTAAAAATAATCAAGGCTTATACAGTTGTGCTGACCTAATTTGTGTGCAGCTCTTACTTGTCCAAATAACATTTCAACACAGCAGCCACTGTGAGGGTACTCTGACAGAACGGTTAAAACCTCAAAAAAAGCCTTCTGATACATGACCAGATAAGAGAACCTATTAATACTCCCACTAGTGGCAAGACAGAATCATGAGATCAATCCTTAGCTCAGAATCCAAGCACAAGACACTGATCGTTAAGAAGCCAGGCTCACCAGTTCTGCTACTCACTGAACAGTTCATTTATTCATATAATTATGTTGGTACAACCCTCAGCATAGAGTCAGGTATAGGCCAGAGGTTTCATTATCCAAGTAGCTTGTTCCCATAAGCAGCAGCTGTATCAGACAAAACACATTTGTACCTATACAAACACAGCATCAGGCAGAAGGGCAGAATTGCTTTCACTGTACCAGCACAGCAAAGCCACACTGCTTAGGCTGCTAAAATCCCACATATACATCACATGTGTGAAAGTTGAGATTTTTGCCAGCACCACTTTCCCAGTTTTGGGGAGCTATGTGCTGGTGAGACCATATCTGAAATGCACTCAACACAGAGGGTTTCACGTACATCCAGCCAGTGCCAATGAGGTAGACTGCTGCTGTAAACCCCATGTCCCTGTTTAAATGAAGCCAAATTATCTCAGTCCCAGACTCAGTTTGAAACTGATCTGGGGGAGACATGGGGAAGGGCAGGCCCCCTGCTTTTGGGCTATTGTAATTTTAAAGGGAGAAAGCAGCTTTGAGGTTGGAGCAACCGCACCCAGTTGTGAAGGCAGAACACAAGCATCTCTCTACATTCTCTCCATGTTCTAGATCTTCATTCTCTTTTCCATTCATGCTCTCCCCTTTCCCTCCCAAGGTCAAATCACAATAGAAGGATTGGGCTCAAAGCACCTGTTCATTTTGTTTTGGACGTGGGGAAGCAGACAGGAAATAGCAGGTTCCTATTTCCTAATAGATAGTATGCCTAAAGCCTCCCAAAAGAGGTCAGTTTCTGAGATACAGCAAACACCTTCTATAATAAAATGGCCCTTGTGTCTAAACTCAGCTCAGGAGAAATTAGTTTCTCAAAGAAAAGGATGTCAAAGCAATATAAAAATTTAAAAACTTCATTAAAAAAAATACAAGCGAGCTGCTATAAAGAGTAGGCTGCATCTGCCCACACTCAATAATCATCACCAAAATTCACTGAGAGGCAGCAGTGACTCAGCCTGCAGTACACAAAGACAAGCTTGTGCTCCCAATACATAATGAAACTGGGCTTTATACAAAATCATAAATCCACATGCACCCCATTGACAACACACATGCAGGGGAATCCCAGCACTGACAGACAGGCGGGGAATCATCAGCCTTTCCTCTTACTGCTGCCCACACTCAGACACAAAAACATCTCCGCAGAAGCACACCTCACCTTTGCTTCAATCCAGGAAGTAGGTCGTGTTGTTTTCCAGCTGGGTTTACTAGGACTCAGAAATCAAGAGAAGGTTCAAAAAAAGATGGAGGAGAGTGTGATATATTTCGAGGGGGAGGGAAACTAACTGGTCCTCAACTACATCCCACTATCCTTTCAAATGTCACCTCCAGCTCTTAAAAAAAAAAGGGAAAAAAAGACAGAGAAATCTATGCATGGCTTTATTAAATTGCTCCATTGTGTGAATGGATTAATCATACTACCAGTAAAAACCTTAAGGTATACAATTACTGCAGTTCACCTCCTGCCCAATAGCCACAAGAAACACAGGGCTTTCTTACAGACTGTACTGTTTGCTCCCATACTCATGCTGTCACATCACTTAAAAAAAATACGTTTCTCAGAGACGCTTTCTGTGCTGACCTCCAGAACAACTCCTTCCTTCAGACATCCTCAGCCTTTTTCTCAGAACAACCACTAGCTCCTATCAAAAGTAACTGACACAGAAGGCCACTCAGCAAATGAAAAACCTGTCCCGTGGAATCATCAGGACTTTAGCAGCACAACCCATTTGAGTTAGAAACCCTCCTACCTGTTCACAGCAGGGCACCGGCCTGAGCGCCAGGAAAGTGCAGGACTCCTGGGTTCTTATCCTAGCTCAGCTCTGCCTTTTGATGCTATCTCAGCCAAATAGTTTCTTTTCCCTCTTCTTCAGATCATACACCTGTAAAACAGGGATTACATGCACCTACTCACAGTGGCGTAGAAAGGATTAATATATTAGTGCTGCAACCCCCCATTCTAAATCCCTCAATGTACAGTCATGGCAGGGACAGGATGGGACAGGGGGGTACAACCAAAACAGCTTTATTATTAGCCCCTGCTGTGGCACTGACAGGGAGGGCCTCCCTGAACTTTGCCATGTTCCTTGTTCTATGTCCCAATGCTTCTCCAAGCAGCTCTGGCCACTAAAGCTCTTCGGATCTCTACAGGCTTCCTGCAGCACGCACTTGCCTTGTGCTCCAGAACACGGAACACACAGGCCAGAGAAGCTGCTGTGAAGCAACAGGGTTCTCTCTGGATTGCCCACACATAAATTTTACTTCGTATAACACAGTGGGTATACACCCTCTACTCACTTTCCCCCCCCCCCCCATACATGCACACTCCATACGAAGTCACTTAAGTGCTGACACTGTGAGAGAGAGAGATCTAAGTCTTCAGTAAAAGCCATCTTGCTGCCCCATTGATTCTCGTGTGGGAGGCAACTTTCTGTCCCAAGCCCACCTAGTGCCTGAGTTGCCAGAACTTGGTTCTGCACCTTGAGCTTCCAGCCTCTTCTGAGCTACAAAGCCTAGCAGACTCAGCTTAACTCACCGCCACGCAGCTGCTTGGCAAACGCTAACTGTCTTTTTGTCCTCATTTCTGTTTTCCCCACCTGAAGCCACCTGGTGCCACCATTCCAGTTCCAGGGATGGTTGTATTCTTAAAGACATGTCTAAAGCAGCAGCTAAAAGAGTTTGGGGAGAGAGTTTTTAAAGCCAAGTAGGTGATCTAGAAAGGATCTCCCTCCTCCAGCGGGGTTCTGGCCTCACCACAGCATTGCCACATCCTGTTTATTTTGTCCACCACTGTTCCACGTTCTGCCTGTACTTCCTGGCGTTGTAGATCTCCAAATGGATGTATGTGAGAAGATTCATGAAGTGATGGGTATAATCCTGTAGCATCTATAGCAGCGATAGGGTCAAGTGCTCACTGTGAGTAGTTACTTCGGTTATAGTTTTCCAAAAGCATTCACATTTAGGCCAGACTAACAAGAGCCTTCCAGCACTCAGTGACTGATAAGGGCAACCAGTGGGATTCCCAAAAAGTTTTCAAGAAGGTTCAGAGTTAGGCACCTGTTACTTGCAGGAGGATCTCCTAGGTCTTTGTTTCCAAAAGAGGCCAAGGTGCCAAATTCAAGTTCAGCATTAACTGAAAATGGGTTTGGGATGCTTTTGAACATGTTACCCATTAACAGTAAATTTTGGTTTCCATTATCAAACATACGCACGGTCCAACTCACAACTAGGCACCCTCTGCTTACATAGCCCCTTTCCTTGCGTGATCTCAAAGCTTCCCTCCCCCACCCCCAAAACAGTTTCTCCTAGAGGAGAAATAGTTTCTTGCACCCATTGTTCAGACTGCCAGAATGTCATGGCCACACACTGAACAAAGCCTAGGATACAGACTCCCGTTCCCTTTCTAAACACTAGCAATATTCCTCCATTTTATAAAGAGACAATAATAATCAAATAAGACAACAAAAAAGGGTAGAAAGCTAAAGTGCTAAAATCAAAACACACACTGACGGCCGATCTCACATGTTCAGCAGGCCACTGGGTCGTTCAGAGTTTTGACAGCAGCACAGCTCCACACCTACTTCTCAAGGGAGACAAGGAAGGGAAGGCAGGAAGGTCCAAGCTGTAAAGTTCTTGTGACATGATTCAGAAGGAGGACATTACATTGAGTCATCAATTTAACCTGTCACCTGAAACCAAGCTGTTGGGAAGCTTGCACTGGGAACAGACACACACATTGTTCTGCTTTTGTGTTGAACCTGGATTTAATAAAACCAGTTGGGCAGCAGACACAAGAGCTTATTGGAGGCTACCTCTCTCTACTCCTTAGGAAGACTGGATAGTATCTGCCTTGACTCTCACTAAAGTCTCCAGACATCTGTTTTGCCACAACTCTACTTGGGCTACATTTATGGAACCAGTTGAAAAGCATGCAGTTCATTTAGATATCTGCACTTTCATGTTGCCAGGCAGCTAATTTCTGAGTGATCCTAAAGCAGTTATCCAGAAAGAAAAAATAAACAGGATATACACTAGATCATCAATGGATCTAGGTATTAATGAACCAAATTACAAGACCCTTCAGGAACTTGGCCAGGTCTTTGCAGTGGTGCCAGAGTGGGTGGGGAAAGTAACAGTGTTTGGGACATTGTAACTAGCATCATTCCATAACACTGGGTGAATAGCAGTGTCTCCTTTGCTAGCACTTTTGCACGTTTAGCAAGTCAAATGTATTTTGAGCGCCTGATGACTGCTGAATATAGGGGTGATAGCAAGTCTCTTCGCTGGTTTTCCATAGAGTCACCAATGCTTGGTCTTCAGAGCTGGGGTATCTTAATGGACAGAGATACAAAGCAAAACTTCTTGCTAGAGGAAGTTAATAGGTGGCACTAATTACCTCTAATTCACAGCCAAATTGTCCCACAGATAAACCAGAGAACAAGCCTTTAGGCATAAAAAAAAAGAAAAAAAGACATTGCAAACACCCTTTTTCACCTTATCTAAAGTGCTGGGAAGGATCAGCTAGAATTAAAGACAAATGCATTGACATAAACCCAGCTGCTTGCTAGAAACAGAATCTACCTCATCATCAACTCTCTTTTTGTACTCCATTGCAAAGAGGAAGGTACCCCACAAATTATATCAGCTTTAAACTTCTTTCCACCACCATGCCTTCTCCTCAGAAGAATGTTCTCTAGCAGGAGTGAGGAGACCATGCCACCACCAGCTGGAGGTGCTGAGATGTTGCATCCATCTGTGAAGTCCATCAAAACAAACAGCATCCAAATTGAAGCACCTAGATACCCAGGGCTTTCAGCACCTCTGCAATAAACCACAAACATACAGCAACAAAATAACCTAATCACTCTAAAGAGAGCAGTACCTATTTTGCTAGCATTAAATTCCAGAAATTTACACTTTAAAAACCAGCAATGGTCATATAAAAAACATGACTAGAGAAGCAAAGTCAGCCTTTCAGTCATATCTGGCACCAGGAAGAGGAAGCCTTGATAACAGTTTGTTCAGGCAGAGGTGGTGATTGAAGGTCAAGACTCTGGGCTCTTTTCAAGCCCAGTCACTTCCATGCCATGCTACAAGCTCCTTAACAGTACGGAAGTGTTACTTACACCTCATCGATTCCCAGGGCAACTGCTGTTCCTAAGGAACTGAGATCCTTAGATGAAAGAAACTGGGAGAAGGACAATGGGTTATTATTAGAAATTAGTACGGACATAAGCTGGAAACAGCATCCAAAACCAAAACTAACTATTCTACCTATTTAAGGCTGATGCTTTAGCCCCAGTTATTGAGATGCAAATGTAGCATCAGCTGAAGTGGCGCCTTTCCTTGCCACAGACCCAGCAGCATTAATCAGCATTGCCATTTATTTCTCTGACCTCTCCAAGTCTTTAAGATACACCACCACCTACAGCTGCAGCTGTAGGCACTTCCAAAATACATAATTAAAAAAAGATTCAGACCAAGGTAAAAGTTAAATTCACTTGGCCCACAGGGCTTATTTCCTCTCAACATTACACTTCCCTGCCAGGGCTATGTCAACAAGCAGAGACACAAATGTCTTCTGCATTTTATTTGCTTTAGGGGCTGAAGAACAAGTTATAAGTTTTCTGACCCTGCAGTCATGGTGAGTGGTTCATCGTAATTTCAAGAGGCACCAGGTCATTTTGATGTAGGTTTCAATCTCTGCTGGGGCCTTTGGATCAGGCCACAAAAGTATGTTTGTGAAGAATTTAAGGCAAGAAACGCAACTTGGCACAGGCATGCAGAGGAAGTACCAGAGGTACAGAATATTGGCAAGATCATTTTATTAAGAGTTTATCTTTAGCCAAATAATAGCCCTTTCAAAAGTCTTCAGCACTCAGGTGCCAAGCTGCATTTCCTGCCTCTCACTGCACCATTACACTGGACTTCCTACTCCAAATTACTCAGAAAATAGCAGCTTGCTGAGCGACACCAAAACCTGCTGTACTTGAGGAGTGATTGAGGAGCGGGGAAAGGCAGCTCCAAAACCTGTTCTGAAAGTTTTGAAATGCATCCTGCTGTATAGCCTCTTTGGCAGCCACCTCCTCCTTAAAAAAAAAAAATTAAAAAATACTCAAGTTCTTAAAATGAGTACTGATCTAGTTGAAGTTTACTATTAAACAGTATAATGAGATGAAGTACACTGCCTATGTGCATATATACACTCGCAAACATCAGTGCTGGGACTACCCACATGCATGCTTCACACTTATCACACAACTCTGCCCATTTTGGCATGAAAGCACTCTCTGTTCCTCCACCTGATTCTAGGTAGGAATTATGCAATGACAAGATTACTTATAGTTAATATTTCTCCAATACACTAATTCTTTTCTTTATCTGTCAGCATCTACCAATCGGAACTCTAGAAGAAGGGGGGAAATCCAGATTCCACTGTAATCAGAGAAAGCTTTGGTTAACACATCGCATTTACAAATAATTGGAGGGTAGAGTGGTGGAGGTGAAGACAACACCTGAAGAAAGGGCGAGAGAGTTGGGGTTGTTCAGCTTGGAGAAGAGAAGGCTCCGGGAAGACCTTATTGTGTCCTTTCAATAGTTAAAGGGGGCTTATAAGAAAGATGGAGAAAGACTTTTTACCATGGCCTGTAGTGACAGGACAAGGGTTTTAAACTGAGAGAGCAGATTTAGATTGGATATGAGAAATTTTTTTTTATGATGAGGGTGGTGAGACACTGGAACAGGTTGCCCAGAGAAGCTGTGGATGCCCCATCCCTGGAAGCATTCAAAGTCAGGCTGGACGGGGCTTTGAGCAACCTGATCTAGTGAAAGATGTCCTTGCCCATGGCAGGGGGTAGACGAGATGATCTTTAAAAAGGCCCCTTCCAGCCCAAACCATTCTGTGATTCTAAAAGAATTTAAGCACTGAACTGAAGCTAAGCCTGGGACCAGTCCTACAGACAGATTTTTTTTTTTTAATTATTATTATTTTCTTAAATGGATGATTTATACACCTTCCCCCTGAAAATGGGGTTTTAGAATAGCAGCACTGACACAATCTTAAATTTAGCAACACAAATGGCATCACTACTATAAGGGGAACTTGATGCATTTGCACTCTGATGAGAGGATAGGATATCACAGGCAGAACAAGAGGTACTGCAGAACAGCTGGAAGAAGGGATTTGACATGAACATTCTCCACTGCTCTGATCCGCAGGCCAGCACTGAACAAGAGGGTGTGCTTCTCCGACAGCAAATTCATTGCCATCAGTATAGCAGCTTCCTTCCCCTTTAATTCAGTTGACTGGGCCCCTCTATTCCCTCCAACCCCTTTTAAAGCCTGCTACAGACAACCTGTGACAACTACAACAGGGACAGGCAGGAACAAGAAACATTTCTTCAATTTCTGTGAAACTGAGCAATGCTGCCACCCCTTCTCCCAACACTAACTACTCCAGTCAATAGCAGAATCCCAGGTCTTTATGCAACAGTTTCCCAGCCACAGGGAGAGTGGCTGCATGTAGTTTGGTAAGTTCTCTGGGACTTGCTTCCTTATACATCCATCTTACTTGAGAAAGTGCTAGCTTAGTCCCAGGCCTTAGCTTTTACTTAACTAGAACAAGACATGCAAAGTTGCAACGGTTTAACTCAAGGGATAACATAACACCTGATATTAGTCAAGTCAGTGCAGCTTTGGACATATATAGTACACCACACTAAACCTTGTTTGCTGGTTTTAGCTCATACTTGTCACACAAGCCAAAAAAACCATATGCAGCACCATGCTGTTTAAACCAGCTACATCACGTCTCTAGTTAGATGTGATGCAGAGTAGTGCAGTCAAAGCACCCTCACGCTGCTCTCAGCGACAAGGAAAACTCAAAAGCTTAAGCCCAGCATAACCAGTTCTAAAATACTCACCTAACAGTGAGTCTGTAAGGAGCCTGGAGCAACTGTTTAGACAGAGAAAGAAATACTGTATTTGCCCCAATAAGGGATTAACTTCAACTGTCAGCGTAGCACATAGTTCTGCACACCACACAGCAGGCTGCTGAAAAAGGCCCTAGGTAATGCTGGAACCAGAAAAACAGCTAGTTTTATGCAAGCGCGGTGCCTGGGTAAATCAGATTGTGTCTGAGACCCCAAGAAGCACCACTGCATGAGTGGTACATGAACAGACCAGCTTCCTCCGGCATCTCAGCAAGAGACGATCCACAGGTATCTAAAAAATTCTAATGTTGCAACTCACAGGATGTAAGAGGCTACAGTCTGCTATAAGATGCATTATGTTCTGGCAAGCTGGACAACTAGATTTAGAAGCATCTGCTTCTTCCAGCCCAATGACTAGTACCCTGGGAGACTGCAGATCCTGTCCCAAAACAGCAACAAACAACGAAGATACCCGAGAAGAAATCTGAGAGAACTAACTAGTTCCTTCAATTCCACTCTGCTGAATGGACTACCACCCTAGAGACTTGACCCTCACAGGTCAGATGGCTGCAGCTCAAAGCAGCACTTGACTAACTAGCATTATGTATCTCTGAATGGAGAGAAATACAGCTACACCACAGAATCTAACTTCTCAGTTTTGATCCTAGGAAAGTCTAAGCAAACAAAGCTACTAAGACTCAGCCAAAGAGGAGGACAATGCTACGAACCATTGTTTGATACTGTTAAATCACTCCAGGTTTCATCTTGTTCATGCTATGCAGGTAGCTCAAACTGTCCCTTAGGAACCACTCAGCAAAAACTGCAATGCCTGGTAACTAAGGGGTCAATTGGCTCCATATCCTACTCACCTCTAGGGCACCAGTCCCCATTCAGTCCCCACTCATGAGCAGGGGGAGAGATAACAGAATGGACCATATCCAAGTGATATTTCTCCTTCACAACTGGCAGGAGTTGATTTGGGAGTCTTAATCCAGCTCCTCAAAAGCCAGGTGGCTGTCTCCAGCAAAGCATCATCATTGCAAGCAACCTGTTGAGATCCATCCTCATTTGTGCGATCCCTGGAGTCTGGAGTAATGGTTTACTATCCAGTGAAGCTGCCATCAAACATCACACTGCCATCTTGGTGGACAGAGAAGAAGAAAATCAGTCTAACGTCTTTCCTCATCATCTAGTTTGTTCCATTAAAAAAAAACACAACACATATTTGTAAATACACACACACTGGAATATGTTTCCAAAGTTTTCTATGCAGATACAATCTCTCCTTGCATTCCAAAGAAACAGGAAGGAACAGGGGGAAATCTTTACCAATATATGTTTAACAGCTCATTGAAAATACAAAGAGCTGTGGATGGAGAAGTGAGACCCTAAGAGAACATGTATTGAAAAAAAAAAAAGGTTTCAGCAAATCACCTGTGAACTACTGAATTGCCATTTAATCAGGAAGGAAGATTACTGCAAGCATACCTGGTATGATTTAATCAAGAACTTCCAGCACAAATTCAAGGAGGACACAGAGGTTACATCAGTCAGCCTTAATAGGCTATAGGTAGCAAACAGGATAGAAATAAAAAAGAATGGAGCATAAGGAATTAGAACTATGTGAAGTAACCACGGGGAACCAGGTCCCAATTCTCAAAGGGAGATGAAGAACAGGTCAAGACAAGAGACCAAACAAGATTCTCAACACGTACCAGTGACAGAAAACCAAACTGAGACCAGCCACGTGTGGAACTTCTCTCCATGCTGCCAGCAGGAAAAGGAGCACTGAGACAGAGATTTAGAATTAGCAAGGGCACTGTTTTGATTTGTGAACAGGCACGTGTTCATCTGCTTTCTGACAAGCAAACCAGGTCCCACAACATACTCCCACTGCTCCCCATGCAGGCGGAGGAAAACAACTCTTGTGCACACCAATGATTGGGATATCTGTGGCCTACAGCGCGCTCTCCTCTACAGCATCCATCCTTTTTAACACCAGTCAGCCTTCCTAGCACAGCTGGCAGGTAAGGATAGCTCTGCTGTTCCATGGGTCTTGAAGAAGCAGCCACAACACCATACCAAAGAGCTTCTCCCCCACCACCACCCTTCCCTATTGTTAGGGCGTAACTCTTCAGCCTATCCTTTGTTTGGTGATAAACAGGCACCAAAGCTTGGCAATATTTCCAACTCCCCAAGCAGGTTATCTCCCTTTATCGAGTCTTCTTTCCAGCACTTGTCTTCCCCAACCCTTTGGGTTCCTTACGCTTTTTAAGCTTTGACTTTGCTCCAAAAATGAAGACAGCCAGTAACCTGCACCTACTGAGCAACACATGCAGGATTAACAGCAGCTCTGCATTTCCAGCTCACGTTGCATCTGAATCCTCTTCAGCAGAGTGGTTCAGATTCTAATGGATCACTTTGCATGAACAGAGGCCGCAAAAGCAGCAGAAGCTATAATAAACCCAAGGTTTCTTTGTATTCACAATTACATTGGCATGCTTGAGCTTTAAGAAAAATAAAGCCTGTCCTGGAAAGTTGGAAGCTTGGCACTTCTGCCAGAAGCTTGCTTAGTGTTCCTTGCAGTGAAGCTCATTCCCTTACCACTCCCACTACTAAGGCACACCTAGCTGCATTATCAGCATACATGGCTACAAATACACCTTGTTTTTCCAGACATCTTTTGTCAACACTGAAGCATCACAAAAGTATACAAAGAACAGGCAGAGCTAAAGCAGTTGAGCTCAGCTTTAAGTGCTCAGGAAAAAAGCTAATGCATTGTTAAGATGACACCTACAAGCAACAGTTCATTCAGATTAGACAGATGCACTGAGCAGGGTGCTTGGTAGTATCTGCAAGCTGGTAAATCAGCTCCCAGGAATAGCAATCAATTCACCCCTCTGAAAAATATAACACCTGTTTTTGGGCACAATTACACTATGTGAAACCATCGCTGACAGATCTCAGACAAGAAATGTGAAAGAGGTGGGATGATCATCCATGTCACATTTTAGCTGAGACACAAAACTGGAAACCAATGTGGGGGAATTTTAAATTTCCCAAGAGGTCACAAGTCAAAGTGTTCAGGAATGAACAGCAAGGATTCTGGTGACACTCCTTCCCAAATTTTTTTTTTTTTTTTAATTTTTTTTATTAGGATCAGGGACTTGCCTTACAAGGAACACTTCACAGTGCAGGGGGCTACTGTGTGTAGCACTGCTGAAGGGCAGAAAAGAACAAGAATGTAAATCTTATGTCCAAATTAAAATTCAAGGCAACATCTAGAATGGGTCTGTACAGCCAGCCCTGATGTCCTGACCACTGCATCTTCGTTGCTTTTGATAGATAAGCTAACTGTAGTACAGGTCAGCCAGGCTCACCAACACGTAGGACACTCACACTACAATGAACAGTCAACTTGAGCCTGCGTGGGAAACAGGTGAAGACATGGCAGAAAAGGACATTTCCTGGGACAGAGTGGAATAAGAGGGATCTTACTTGTGCAGGACAAGTAAGTTGGAGTAAGTCAAAAGGACACAGCTGTAGCAGAAGCAAGTACAGACCCTAGAGAGAAGAGAGGCAAATAAGGACTTTACCAACAAGTTCAGATTCTCTGTGGCATAACAAAGAGCTGGAATGGCTGCTCATTTAAGGAACAATCGATAATAAAAGAGAAAACAGAAAGCCATCGGGGTCTGCAAATCACCCTCAATGAGCCAGTTATGAACTGGCTAGAGTCTTGCCCACCATTTAAGGGACTGGCACAGTCTTTGCACAGCACTCCCCCAAATCTGTGGTGCCGTTTTGAAAGGCAAACACACTCCTATAAACAGTTTCTGAAAGACAGAGCATCATCAAGCCCTTTATAAAACCAGAGACCAGTGCAGCAGCCTAGGCCTGGGCTCAGCTTTCTTGCCCACCTCAAAACAAAAAGAAAGAGGCCAGAAAGAACAATGACTGGAAACCAGAAAAGGTTGCCATCGATGAAAGAGGTAATCTAGATCAAATTCTAAAGGAAATAAGGGAAGGGATTAAAAAAGATTCACACAATGAGTGACGGAAGAGAGGTAACAATCCACCAGCTACATCTATTTACACACTGTATCAGGAGCTCTGGAGGACCACCTCTATCAGACCATTTCAAACAGATCAGAGGAAGTTTTTAAGTAATATCAACTTACCTCCGAAACTTGCTGCCAGAGTACTACACTGGCAGGAGTCAGAGGCAACTTTGACGCTCAGGCAGACAGCCCAAACATCTACAGGTACCCAAAAAACCCCTGTGAAGATTTAAATGTGTCACAGGGCAGAGAAAAAAACCGAGTGACATGTAACAAAACAACCCCTCCATGTATCCCATTAGTGGCCTACACAGACCCTCTGAAATCCCTCCTGAATGCACTCCAACCAAGACAGAAGACAACTAACTCTCCAGCATTTTCACTCCTTTTGTTACACACAGCAGGGCCCCAGAAGTCAGAAATGTTTCCAGGAAAGCGTTTCAAAGCAAAGACGTTGTCTGTGAGGATACCAGAAAACCTTATTGCGCTTCCCAGGCACTAGAATGGATGCCTGGCCATCAACGACGTGAGGTCTCCCTCTCCCACCTGTTGCTCCCCTTCCTCCTCAGCTTCTTGCAAGTGCTGCACTGCACGCAGAAAGCTGGGAAACGAGGCAGCCACAGCAAGCTCAGGCACTTTCGGATCGCACAGGGATGCCCCTTGTATCCGGGCCAGCCAAAGATGCACGGTGCAGGGGAGCACCCAGGTACCATGTGCTCCACAAACTTGCCGAGGCAGGCGGCCCGCTGCAAACTCCTCCGCGCACCAACACCACAGCGAGCCTGGCAAGACCCGACGGCCAGCAATGCCCAGAGGTGGCAGAGGCCCAGCCGGACACCGCCACCGAGCGCTCCGCCGAGAGGGGCAGCCCAGAAGTCAGACACCGCCTCCGGGCGCGCCCTACCGACCCGCTGGCCCGCGGCGGCAGGAGCCCCGGGGACACGCCGGAGCCGGGCCCGCGGCCCCCGCGGGGACGGGGGAAGGAACGGGGATGCGGGGAGGACATCGCAGGCGGGTTCCCCGCGGGCGGCGCGTCCCCGCCCAGCCCGGGGGCACCGCCGACCGCCCCGCCGGCCCTGAGCCCCGGGACCGCCCCGCCCGGCCCGGCTCGGGCTCCGACCCCGGCCCACCACCGCGCCCGGCCCCCACCCCCGGCAGCGCGCACTTACCGGGCCGGGCCGGGCCGGGCCCTGCGCCGCGGGGCCGCCGCCGCCGCCACCACCCCGGGGCGGGCCGGGCCTGGGCCAGCGCGGGCCGCCCGGGCGGGGCGGCGGAGACGGCGGGCGGACGGGGGAACAGGACGGGGTGGGGGTGGAGGGGGGCGGGACGGCCGGAATGGGAAGAAAAGGGGGAAGAAACAGGAAAAAAAAAAAAAAAAAAAGGGAAAGAAGCGGCGGGCCCCTCCCCCGGCGGGCGTGCGCGCTGCGTCACTGCTCCGTGCGCGCTGCGTCACCATACCGCGCCCGCCGTGCGCCCGTTGTCGTAGCAACATGCTGGACGCGGTGCCCTGGAAGGCGCCGTGGACACGGCATCGCCCCCTGGCGCGGCGGAGGGCGCAGCGGGGAGCAGAGATGCTGCCGCCATTCGGGGGCGGAGCCAGCCCACGGCACCGCCTTCATGGGGAGGGGAGGGCCCGGGGGCGGGGCCGCCGCCGCGGCGCCAGTCTCCACCCCCCCTTGGCCCCGCCCTCCAGCGCGCAGCACGCGGGATGCCGGCTCTGCCCGGGAGCCGCCCCCACCCCCGGGGAGTCCCGCACCGCACCATGGGGGGGTCCCACACCGCGCCCTGGGCCGTACGCCCAGGGGGCCGTACGCGGGGACCCCTGCCATCTGCCTGGGCGCCCACCCTTGGGGTGGGCAGCGGGGTGGGACCGGGGTAGCCTCCCTTGGCCCGAGCAGGTTGCCCAGAGCTGAGCCCCAGCCCCCGGGCAGCCTCTGCCGAGCGGGCAGCCCCGGGCTGAGCCCCCTGAGCAGGAGCGCCATCCGCCCGGGTCCACCTTAACCCGGGGCGAGCTGTGCCGCGGCTGCCCCGTGCCCAAGAGAGGCTCCTGCGGGATCACAGGGGCGTTTATCTTGCCCGGGATCAGCCAATATTTGTGGCCACGTCAGGAGAACAAGCCCTTCCTCACTCTCTGCTCCTGCGGAGTCCAGCGCTGCCATCCTGCTGCTGTGCTCTGCTCTCCCAGCCCCAGCGCTGCTGTCCCGGTTTGACTTCGGCTTATCGGACAGTTGGAGGAACGCTGTTTGCCGAGACCCCCAAGCTGTCACCTCCTGGCACCAGAGATGACAGCCACGGTGGCTTTCCTGCTCCTGAGCCTTCTGAGGATAGCGACTCCCAAGGGAGTGTGGTGCCCAGCCTGTGGGCTGGCGGCCCTGGCCCCCACCACGCAGCGGGACGTCCTCATCGCGCTGGCAAAGCAGAGCATCCTCTCCAAGCTCCGCTTGCCAGACAGGCCCAACATCACTCAGCCCACGTCCAGGGGGGCCCTGCTGACCGCGCTCCGCAGGATGCGTGCGCAGCACATGGACACGGCCGTCTCCCCAGGGATGCCCCATGATGGCAGCATCCCACACCTGCGTCCTGGGATGGGTGTGCAGGAATATGAGATCTTGAGCTTTGCCGAGTCAGGTCTGTACAGACCCCGCATCCCATGGGCATGGTGGGATGGGCCCTAAGGTGGGGGGCACAGTGGGAAGGAAGGCCTTGCCTGGGGGAAGGTGGTGAGAGGTTTCCTCCTCTGCACAGGCATTTCAAAAGCTCTGCACAAGGGGCATCACGCTCCTGCAAGCAATGCCAGGCTATGCACCGGGCCGGTGGGCACACTGCTGCTGGAAGGACTGGCAATGAGAGGCACCATATCCAGAACCTTTGCATCCACGTCCCAAGCTTACCCCAACCAGCCGCTCCTCGCTACAGGCAGGGGAAGCACTACTAAGGCTCTGGGGCCCCTCTCATTTACATATGGGACATGTTGGGGCAAGGGGGTGGGCGCAGGAGCGAAGATGGACTGCTGTATCATGTGAATTTGTTGTCCGTTTCTGTTGAACCCTCCCCACTTGTGCTAGAGGTGGAGGGGTCAGATGGCCATGTTTTTCAAAATATGATTTTAAGCCTAGGTTCCCCAACAGCTCACAGTGTGTGGACTTAGGTCTCCAAAGCCCATCTGCTCCCCACACGCAGCTGTGTCTCCACTTCCTACCCGAAGTGGTGGGCTGCCACATTTCACTCCAGAATCAGCTGCATTCCTGGGAGGAGAAAGCTCTCCCAAAACGTGCTCAGGGGTCCTGACAAGTACCACTGGAAAAACAGGGTCCTGTACCCCCCACTTCTCCCAGGCAAATGCAACCTTCTTTGGAAAGAAGCAGAATCACCGCTCCATCCTGCAGAGCATCCTTCTGCACCATCACTTTGCCCAGCCCAGACTGCTGCTTGATGACGTGTGGGGGGCACACACTCCCCTTGCAGGCCTTTGTGTGGTTTGCATGCCTGCTGTGGGATGGCGAGGGCTTGCCATGTCCTTGAAGACGTCTGGGAACAATGCTCCTCCACAGTACATTGTGTTCCCATACATGAGGACAATGGGGAGTTGTCTCCTGGCTCAGTGGAGTGTCTGCTGGAAGTGGAAGAACCAGCGTGAACCACAGGGCTGAGCCCAGTCTCTCGCCCTGCTGCGCTGTGCCAGACCACAGAGGAGGGGGGTTGTGTCCTCACTGGCAGAGCTGTGCCAAGGAGCCCAGCGCTGCTCTCACGGTCCCTGTCAGCCCTTCCTTCGCGAGGAGGAGAGGCGGCTCTGCAGCCTCAGCAGCAGCAAGGGTGGGACATGCTGGAGCAATGCCAGGTGATGCTTCCAGCCATGGGAAGCAGAGGTAATCCTGGAGGTACAAATCAGCGTGACTGCCTTAAATCCAAGGCTGGTTTACACAGCCAGATAACCTACTCCAAAATCCTCCAGCGGCTTCACTGACAAGGGTGTTTCAGGCCAGAGGAGGTGGAACCAAGCCGGGTTGCTGCATTCAGCACCGGGCCCAGATGCTGCTGCTTTAGAGCGGGATAAGAAGGAGGAGCAGCAGCAGTGCAGGGAAGTGGGGGCCCCTCGACACCTGTATGTACTGCGCCCTGCTCCCTGGTTTGGATATACCTCCCATTTGTTCCAACTCAGTGGCCCCCAGCTGCGGGAGCCCCTCCCTCCTCCCTTCACCCCCTGACTCTGCTTTCGGTTCTGTGCACAGGGTCCTCCACCTCCCGCAGCATTCGCCTGCATTTCCACTTCACACGGGAGCTGGCTGGGAGCACCGAGATCCTGCAAGCCACCCTCTACCTGTTCTGGGCAGTCCCCGGCCCCGGGACACATCCTGTCACCGTCAGACTCTTGCAGCCAGACCTGACGGGGCTGAACATGACCGTGGCCAGTGAGACACGGCTGGAGGTGCAGAGGGCCGGCTGGGCCACGCTGGACGTGGGCCAAGCTGTCCAGAGCCTCTTCAGCCAAGGGAGCCAGAGGCTCACTGTGGAGCTGGAGGTGGCAGAGGACTGGGGGTCTCCCCTCCTGGCTGGCCACAGTGATTCCCACTGGCCATTTGTTGCAGCCCAGGCCCGGGCCAGGACGCCCCACCGGGTCCAGCGGCGTGGCATTGATTGCAGTGGGGACTCTCGGATGTGCTGCCGCAAGGAATTCTTCGTAGATTTCAAGGAGATTGGCTGGGAGGACTGGATCATCCAGCCAGAGGGATATCACATGAACTACTGCGCTGGGCTCTGCCCCCTGCACATGGCTGGCATCCCTGGCCTCGCCGCCTCCTTCCACACAGCTGTCCTCAACCTCATCAAAGCCAACAACGCGGACGCAGCCGTGGACTCCTGCTGCGTGCCCACGCAGCGTCGCCCTCTCTCTCTGCTCTACTATGACCGGGACAGCAACATTGTTAAGACCGACATCCCCGACATGATTGTCGATGCCTGTGGTTGTACCTGACCGGCTGCCTGAGGAGGCAGGAGGGCAGGACCTGTGCTGCACAGGGCTCCCCTCCTCCCGGCCCCTCTCTGGCAGTGCGAGAACCATGCCAAGGTGTTTTCTTCTCCTGAAGTTGAAGCATCAAGGGTGATGCTGAATCTGCAAGTCCTCTCCTCCCTCACCTCCCACATGGCTCTTTTCCCCCTTCAGATCTGCCCATGGATTCCTCTCTGCCCATGAGCCACGGCCTCTGAGACGGGCTCCTGATGGACACCAGACACTTCTACCTGCAGGACTCTGCAGAGCATGACTCCCCGAGCGGCTCAGGGCAGCCCTGGCTCACCCTGCTGCTGGTCCCAGACCAAGGCCATGGTGCAGCCCTCAGTGCTGCAACACAAACGTGTGCTCTTCAGGTAACAGGTCCCAGCAGTGGCCACCTCAGGCTGCTGGGGGAGATAGAAGCCGAAAAGATGCTGGGGGATGGCTAGGCCACAGGGGAGAGAGCCATCCACGGGGCCCCACTCCTCAGCTGGACATGAGGTTGAGGGGGGTGAGGAAGGGGAAACTGATCCCAGTGGGAGGAAAGTGTCTCCCTCTCCAAGCATCCCAGCTACCTGGTATTCAATAAAAGACTCCCAGCCATAGTGTGTGCACATGTATGTGTACACGTGTGCCCTGTCATTAGCCAGCTCACCTTCCACCTCTCCCCAAGGTGCAAGGTGGTGGACGTGCCCTAGCACAGACAGCTCCGAGATGGCACAGAACTGACCCACTCTGCCATGTGCAGTCCTCTTCTAACCAACGACTTGGTTATAAAACCCAGGCAGCGAGGTTAGGCACCCATCACCAGGATGCACTGTGCCCAAAGACTACAGTGCTGCTGGCCCCCACAGCTCTCATGCTCTCTGCCCCTTGGCTGCCTTTCCCAGGGGGATGCAGAACCCCTGACTTGTCTCAGCTGGGTCCAGGGCATGGTATGGAAGCCCCCAGACACAGGGGGCTTGTGATTCCTGCTGGGGAAGGTACCATTCCTTGGTTGGGCCAAATTTTCCATTCCACCAAAACCATCAGTATTTGGCCATTCTTGTCCCAAATCAGGACAGAACTGAGCAACTCTTCTCCCTTTTGAAGTGGACAGAGACTGCTAGGCAAGACCGCCAAAGCCATGGTGCCCAGGACACCCACCCTTGCCTACAACCCCACGCCAGCTCCCTTACTGGGGAGCAACCTCTCGGCATGTCTCTGGCCCGTGGCCCGGAGCAGCTGCCCCCTTCACTGCGCCTCACCAGCCTGGCTGGCGGCAAAGTGGGACATGTCAGTGCCGTGAGAGCTGGGGGCAAAGGGCAGCTCTGACACATCAGCTCCATTACGTAATCTTGTGTTAGGGTTTCTCCACTGCTTCCCACATGTCCCCCATGTGTGAAGGCTGAGAAAGCAGGGAGAGGGTGCTGGGGGTGGGAGAGGGAGGTTCACGAGGGGAGCTCCTGGGGCAATCCCCCGAGGTGCATGCAGCTGGCTGGGGTGGAGCTGGGTGACCACAATGCCGTGGTCCACCCTGCAAGCACTGACGACCCCACCCCAGAGGCTGGAGACAGAGCTGAACCAAGCGGGAAGTGGGTTGGCAGAGAGAGGAGGGTGGTGCCAGACCCTCTCCCCATCTGGCTTGAAGGACAGCTTTGCATGTGCTGTCCCACTCCAGGATCAGGCAGGGGTGGTCAGAGCCATGAACAGCTCTGGCTGGAGCGGGGACCAGGATGCACATTGCCCCGGAGGACCTGTGACACAGGTCATGGATGTGCATGGATGGAACAACCACTAGCAGGAGACAGCATTTGCCCACATTGCATGCATCCTGAGGCAGGCGCTCCCACCGAGCCCAGCTGGAGCCGGGATCCGCATCTCCCCATCAGGTCACAGCAGCCACTGTGCTGAGATCCGGGCTTCCAGGCCCTGGTGCCTCCAGGACTCAGACCTGAAGGGTTCGCGCTGACCCAGCTGCTGCACAGGCAGGGTGGAAGACTCGAGGATCAATACTGTCTGGGACCCAAGGCCACTTGCGCAAACTCAGAGGGTTTGGTGTTTGCTTTTTTCTGGTTTTTTCCCTTCTTTTTCCAACGCCTCTTTTCACTGTCTGTATTTATTGAACAAACAGCTTTCCTGGGGCCAGTGCTGAGCTCTCTAGGCTGCTGCAGGCATGGGCAGAAAGGGGCCGAGTGAAGGGGCAGAGGAGTTGTTGGCTGGGCCCTGTGGTCCTATAGATGCCTCAGCTCAGGGCAGCACAAGCCCGAGACCCTGAGCTGAGGCATCTGTAGGTGCTGCAAGCCTTCAAGCAGTGCTGGAATGCCCCCAGTTCCCCTTCTTGGCCTCGCAGCACTCCTGCTGGCCACTTCCCCCACTCCCCACAGGGCTCAGAGCAGAGCAGGGCCGGCTGCTGGCTGCACAGTCCCTGCAGGGCACAGGTGCCTTGCCTGAAATGGTCCCCTCTCGCTACCTGCTCCTCAAACCCCAGCTCTGCCCTTTGCTGGGCTGCACATGCGCTCTCTGGACACCACAGGACACACAGCGGGCTCTCCCTGCCAGCCCTGTGGGGACACTGCCCCCTGCCCTCAGCCACAGGGATGGGGGGCATCTCCTGGTCCAGACTTCCCTGGACCTATGAGTTGTCACCATGTTGCCTTCTGTCACCTGGGCTATGGTACAGCCAGCCCAAGCCCCACAGGGCAGCTGCATCCCAATGGACATGAAGGTCCTGCTGATTCGGGGTGCCTGGGTTAGCAGCAGCTCCCCCAAGAAGGGTCCTAGTCTCTGAGGCCCCTCCCTGTCCCTGGCAGCTTGAGACTAGGGCAGAACACATTGTTCTGGGGGTTTGCCAACCACCTGAAAACATGCCTTCTCCGGTGCCTTCAGGTCAGAGGTTCCCCAGATGAGCAGCGTCCAGGGTTCCGCAACACAGGCCCTCCTCTCCATGCATGCAGCTTGTCCCACCCCCACAGAAAACAGGACACCTGGGTGCAGCCTACAGCCCCTTCCCCACTTGCAGCATGGGACAAGGGTGATCAAGATTCAGGAATCCCATGGTGGCACTCCCACCTGGGGAACACTGCAGGGTGAGGAGGGTGCAGTCAAGGAAAGGTGATCCCCTGGAGCCAGGCACAGACCCCTCCCTGCCTGCCGTGGGGCTGGCCCAGGGCAGGGGCCCACGGTGGGCAGGGCCCCCCAGCACACACAAGGAGCTGCTCAGCCCCCACAGCTGGTGGCCCAGGCAGGAGCTGTGTATTTATAGCCCTAACAAGCTGCACATGGAAAAGTGACTATCTGGGCTTCACCACAGTCCTGGCTTATTTTGCAAGTCTTCTCCCTCATCAGCGAAAGTAATCTTGGTGTAAGTGTGAAGGCAGAGTACCAAGTCAGGCTCTTCAGGAAGCAGAACAGAAAACCTGAGAGGAGCAGGATGCAACTTCCCACTGGGCATCCACTCCTCCTTTGCTGGTGGGAAAAGAGCAGGGATGAGGGTGGTGTTCACGTTACAGTGTCCCCTCTCCCCCTGCTGTGACACCACACTTCTGCTGGGGTCCCCTGTTCACTCAGGGGGCTTTGGAAGGGGTGTCTCAGGCAGGCATGCCCAGCTGCCGTGAAATACTGCTGCGCTGGTCCTGCTGGGACCAGTAAGCCTGGTGGGGAGCCCCCCCCCCCCCCCAGTCCCCCCAGTCTGGCACAGCATGGGAGATGCCATGCAGACAGCATTGACACAGCACTTGGGCTGTGCCAGATCTGACACGGGGGAACACAAGGCTCCACGAGGTGCTGTCCCCTCGGCCTCTGCTCTGGGACGGGATGGGGATGTGCAGCTGCTGCCGGTGGCTCCTGGAAGGAGCCTTTGCCAGTATCAACAGACCCTGAAGCAAAGGTCCAAGCACGGTGTGCCAGGGCGTCCCTTGGCAGGGCCTGGCTCTCAGGGGAGGGGTGGGAATTCCTGAAAGCCCCTGGTGTTGCCTTATAAAGGGCTAATTTTTAATTTTCAGTCTCACGGGCAGTTTCCAGCCAGCAGCCCCCGGCTCGGAGACACCCAGCGATCCACGCTGGGCGGCTGCGGCTCGGCTGGTACGAGGTGCCGGTCCCCCACAGCCGGCCCCCGCTGAGCGCCCATGCGGGGGGAGCTCGCGGGACCGCCAGCGCTCATCGCCCTGGGCGCCCTGTCCCGAAGGGCCGCCCTGTCCCGAAGGGCCGCCCCCCGCCCACCCGGCGCCCGCCAGCCCCGGCCCGCGCGGCCCCGCGGCGGAGCTGAGCGGCCCCCGTGGAGCCCGCGGGACCGGGAGCGGCTTTGCCCCGCGCCGCCGGGCGGCGCCCGCGGGCCGCGAGAGGCGCCGCGGCTCGGGGAAGTGCCGGGCCGGGCCGGGACAGCGGCGCCGGGCCGGGACTGGCCGCAGGGGGTTGGGACAGGCCGCTCCTTAGCCCCTCTTCCCTTGGCGGGCGCCGGGAGAGGCAGCCCGGCCCGCTGCAGCGGGATGAGGAGCGCGGGCGCCGAGGGAAGCACGGCCACCGACCTTCCCTCCCTGGCCGTGAGCCCTGGCCTCGTTCCCTTCCCACGGCTGGACCCCGGACTGCCCGGCCCCGCCAGCCCAGTGCCTCTAGCCCTCCACCAGTCCTTGCCCCGGCCTCCCACTCTGTGCTGGCCCCTCGACCCCAGGGGCACGGACTGCCCCCCGCGGCACTGCCCCTGCGGAAGCCTTTGGCACTTGCTCCAGCACTTGCTGCGCTGCCAGCCCTGTCAGCTGTTCCCCCAAGCCTCCAGCCTGGATACTCCTCCAGCTTGTGGCCTCCAGCACTTGCTCCAGGGAAGAGGGGCCTGTGGGGACGAAGCTTTTCAGTGCCGGAGCCTGGCCTATGCCATGGCCCCCGGGCAAGGGTCACAGCTGGCTTTGGCACTTCCTTGGCTGACATCGGTGGCAGAGCAGCGCAGAAGTGGGTGTTCTGGCAGGAGCCATGCTCAGGTGCTGGTGCATGAGCTCTTGGGGGGGATCCTGCTTAACCCAGTCCGTTGGCACCTCTCGGTCAGGTTGTCAGGTGCCACGCTTGCCCCACCGGACATGAGGTCAGAGGCCCAGAAGCCGTGTGTGCAGCAAGTGCTGGGCCTGGGGGGACCCAGAAGGGGTATTTTGGTCAGGCCGATCCCTGGGCTTTGCTTTCTGGGAACTGCTTAATCAACAACACACTTATGCAATGGGTGCAAGAACCACTCACAGCTCCGCGCTGACCCCTGGCCTAGATCTGGTGGGCCAGAGTGCACAGGGGTGCATGCAGCTGCGGTGTGAGGGGGCAGGCAGATCGGATGTTCTTGCTAAGCTGGAGGTGAAATGGGGATTCATGGGGGCAGCCATGGGGTGCTGATGAGTGCAGAGGGATCCTGGCAGGTTTGAAGGGATTAATCCCTTTGGGGAGACCCTGCTCCCCAGCCTGGAAAGGATGGTGGGTTAGAGAGTAATTCACCCTTTTTGCCACAGCTCTTTGCCTCCTGTTTTATGCTGTGCCACAGCCCTGATCCTGGCTCTGCAGATCTGGCAGGGAAGGAGGAATTCGGCACGGCATCATGCCTCAGTTTCCCTTTCCTGCATGTGTGAAGCTGTGGTGTGGCTGCTGGGAGGTGGTGGTGACACAGAGGTTTTAACGACCCCCCCCTGCCCTGGCACCTGGGCCAGCGCCACTCAGTGATGCAGCTTGGGGCTCCCTCCAGCTTGCTGCATGTGAGGAGAGCGTCAGGCAGAGGGACCTGGTTTCCTCCATGGGTTGAAGGCAGGAGCAGCCCTGCCCTGTGGGGAATTTAACCTGCCCTGAGAGTCAGAAAGGAAACGCTCCACTTCCAGTATGGCAACATGGAATAAAAGGCAGGGGAATGGGCATGTGGTACATGTGTGAGCGTGTCCACAAACGGAGCATGTATCCAAATATTTGGGATGGGGGACTGAACATGTGTTTGCAAGGGAGTGTGCAGATGTGGTATGTACCACTGAGCATCTGTGCAAGTGATTGCATGTGCACTGTGAGCATGCACAGTGCACCTCTGCCTGGATGAAAGTGCCATCTGCTCAGTCCTGTGGTGCCCAGGCAGTGCTGCCTGTGTGCTGCCTGCAGCTGGGGCTCACAGGCCCTGTGGGAGCTGTGCTCCCAGGCCAGGCTGTGCCCACTCTTTCCTCCCTGTTGACATTCCTGGGCTATTCTGGGAGCTGCCAGCAGGCCCAGCCAGCTGAGAACTTTGCCCCTTGCAGTATAGTTGCATCATCTCCGGTGGGTGCTTTTTCCCAGACAGCCCACTCTGTTTACACGTCACCTCTGTGCTTGGCCAGAGACTGGGGCTCTGTGTGGTCAAGACCTTGGAGTCAGTGCTGCACAGCACGGTGGGCACAGGACATGCCTGAAGGGCTGGCTGGGCTTCAGGTTCCCACTGCACTCTGTGGGTTCCCTGCTCTGGCACAAGAGTGCTAGGCTCTCCCGCTCCCCCAACAACACGGCACCTCACACCACTTTCGGGAGATTTCTACAGGACCCTGCCCTGGCTCAGGCTGTGCGCCCTGCTCTAAGCACAGTATCCGGGGCTAAGAATCTGAAGAACATCTTCAGGTTGATGTGACGCTGGCTGCCACCTCATGAGCCCTCAGTACATGCAAACATCCATTTTAATTTGTGGGGAGGAGGGGGCATAGTATACACCTTTGCTGGCCCTGCCCAGCTCTGTTCTGGGGTGAGGCTGGACCAGGCAGTCCAAAGGATAGGCTCAGACCCCCAAACTCATCACATGGTAGGAGTGACAAAAGCCCAGAGGTGTGAACAGTCCCCAGAGAGCTGCAGGGATCATCCTGGGAACCACTCCTGATCCCTGATGGATCCTCTGTCAGCAATAAACCAGACTGGCCCTGCTAGGATGGCTAAGGGCGTGCCTGGGGGGCAATGCACAGGCTGTGGGGGCAGGTCTGCAGGCTCCATGGGCAGGCAGGTGAGGCTGGGATCCATCTGGCAGGCTGCTCCGGGACCAGTGCTCCTCCGCCTGGACAGGATTTGCCCCAGCCCTCACTTCCTGCAGGTTTTGGACCAGGCAGAGGAGCTCAGCGCCCTGCTGCCCCTGCGGGGGTGCCTGGCCGGGTCCATCTGCACCCCTGCGTAGATGCTAGGATGAGCTGCAGGCAGGCAGAGCCCACGTGCACATGCATGTACAAGTCCCTTGGGCACACATCTCTGCATGTACTGCTATTTGTGCACACCCATATGAAGCCCCCCGTGCACAGCTTCCCGTGTGTCCCCCCCACTCGTGTCCAGCTCCCGCGGTGCCCTCCGTGGGCGCAGCGCGGGCCAGGCCGGGGCCGGAGGCAGGTACTCGGCCCCCCTCGAGGCCCGTGCCTGGCCGGGGGACCCCTCCCGCGGGGACCCGACGGCCTCGCACGAAGCGGGGAGGGGGGTGTGTGCGGGCGACAGCGCCCCGCTGCTCGCGGAGCCTCTTCCCCCGGGACAGAGGGGCGCTGTCCACCACCCTCCCCCGCCGCGGGGGGGCTAATCCCGGTAATCCCCCGCCCCGGCCGCGGCCCGACGGGACGGGACAGGCAGGTGAGCCGGCCAATGGCGGGGGGGCGCCGGGTCCGCCCCCGGCCGCAGGTGCCCAAAGCGGGCGGGCCGCACCGCGCCAGTCCCGCTGCCAGCCTGGTCCGTCCCGTCGGTGCGATGGCGGTGCGAGGCGCGGGCCCATGGCTGCTGCTGGCAGCGGTGCTGTGCGCGGCGGCGGAGCCGCGCTGCCCGTCGTGTGCGGCAGGCGCGGAGCGGCGGCTGCTGGAGGAGGTGGCCAAGCGGCAGCTGCTGGAGAAGCTGCGGCTCCGCGAGCGGCCGAGGCTCGCCCACGCTGTGCCCCGCGCCGCCGTGGCCCGCGCCCTGCGGCGGCTACAGGCGGGCGGCGCCCGCCGGGGCCCCGACGACGACGAGCGGGGCTACGAGATCATCAGCTTCGCGGAGCCAGGTGGGTGCGCGGGGCCCCCGACGGGGCGGGGGTGAGCAGGGCTGTGCCCGGTGCCAGACCGCGGGAGACCTTGGGCAGGCCCCTGCTGGGCCGGCCCCTGGGACAGGGTCTCCCTGCCCTGGGATGGTGGGGACCCACAAGGATGTGCAGCCACTGAACCTCGGGGCTCTGCAGCACTGCTGGGGCCAGGGTCCTGGCCATCTGCCTCCTCGCAGTGAAGTGAGGGTGCCTGGAGCCATGCAGGCTGTAATTAAATCATTAGTTAATGCACCTGCTCTGCACTGGTGACCTCCCAGCACTGTTGATGCAGGAAGGTTCAGCCTGGGAGAAGGAGAGATGGCCTCTCTTTTGCTCCTGCATGGGCCAGTTGGGACCTTACACCTGAAGTGTTGCAATGCCTGTCCCCTTCCTGAAGGGTGGGGGCAACCCAGGGTCCCTGGGACTCCCAGTAGTTGGACTCAGGAGCTGCAAGGACTAGCTCGGGGGTGGGGGGGTGCTGGAAACACACTCCAGCCTTGTGCTGTGCAGCAAAGGGAAAGGGCCAGAAGGGCCAGGTGGGAGCAGGTGCCCCCTGCCCCCTTCTGTGCCCATTCTGCCAGGCAGGATGGGACAGTCCCCCATTCCAACACTGCCCCCCTCCAGGTAGCATTCCCAAGGCAGGGAATGGGACGGACTGAGGGCCCTGTGGAGGGAGGGAAGTTTGTAGGTCTTTCCTGAGAATAAGCTGAAAGAGATTGGCCTTGATGTGCAGGATGGTGGTGCAGCCTTACCTTCCCTAGCATCCTGCAGCATTCACCTCCTCATCCCTTTCTCCCCTCAGAGCTCACGTCTCCCTCTGGCTTGGGGCTGCAGTTCCAGTTCAGCCGTACACAAGACCAGGATGTTCACATCCTGCAGGCTCAGCTTTGGCTCTACCTTCGAGTTCCCCGAGACCTGGTAGCCAGCCTCACCCTGAGAATCTTCCTTGCTGGTGGGGAAGGTGATTTGGTGGGGGGCAATCGCACATTGCTGAGCGAGAGGCGACTGAGTGCTAAGGGCAGTGGCTGGCATGCCTTCACCCTCATGCCTGCCCTGCAGAGTTTCTTTGGGGGAGAGCGCAGGACCCTGCGGCTGGAACTGGAAAGCCATGGGGATGGGGGTGGTATCACGGCAATAGTCAATGCCAGCCGGTCCCACCAGCCCTTCTTGGTGGCCGAGGCAAAGGTGCGGGAGCCGGGACACCACGTGGCCAAGCGCAGCCTCCGCTGCAGCCAGAACTCCAACCTCTGCTGCCGCAAGGACTACTACGTGGATTTCCGTGACATTGGTTGGAACGACTGGATCATTAAGCCTGAGGGCTACCAGATAAACTACTGTGTGGGCCAGTGCCCTCTACATGTGGCAGGCAGCCCTGGGATGGCCTCTTCTTTCCACACAGCTGTCTTCAACCTTGTCAAAGCTAACAACATCCAGGCATCAGGGCACTCTTGCTGTGTGCCCACGCGACGCCGGCCCCTCTCTGTCCTCTACTTCGATCGCAATAGCAACATTGTCAAGACTGACATCCCTGACATGATTGTTGATGCCTGTGGCTGTAGCTAGGGCTGGGAGAGCTGTGCTGGGTACCCCCCTTCTCCAGGACTGCCTTTCTGGGGTGGGCAGGGGGAGACCTGGAGAGCTCCTTTGAGCTGGAGTCAGACCGTGGTGCAATGGACCCCTTTGAAAAGGTTGGGAGGGAGGGAGGGAGAGAGTCTCATCAGAGGGAGCAGGGTTTGTCTCCAGAGAGCACCTGGGGCAGGGGTCTTTGGGGACATGTGGGACAGAGCTAAGGCCACATTAGACTGCCTGAGTCTGAGCTGTGGGTGGTTGGTGACTCTGGGCATCCCTGCCCTGACTGGTAGCATTCCTCTGGTCCCAAGCTGATCCCACATTTCTGGTGGTCATGTTCCCCTCTGTGTGTGGGGTGAGGGGGCCCTCCTTTGTTCACATTCAGAGTGTCTGGTGACAGTTTGGGACTTGGCCTCCTTGAGAGCAGAATGGAAGGTGGGAATGGGTCTGCTTCCTCCAAGTGGGAAACCGGTGGACAAGAGGCAGTCCTGCTTTTTTCCTCTACTGCAACAAATCTTCCTGCATCAAATTTGGGCCTATTGTTGGGGACAGGTTGAATGAGGCACAAATAACAGGCCTGGAAGATGAGGATGAAGGGTATGACTTTGTCAAGAACCCCAAAACTGCAGTGACTAGACATGGTCCTCTGCTCCCAGGAGGATATGGAGCTATGAAGGATGGCCTTGCTTCCTGGCCAGATCCTGTGTATTTCCCCTTTCATTTCCCTGGGTTTTGTACTTTTCTTCCCTGCTGCCCACCCCACCAGACAGGTCTCTTCCAGCCCAGTGCCTCCTTACGAGGAGGTCTGACTCAGACTTTGCCTTTAAGACCATACTAAAGGTACAGATTTTTTTGTACCTCTAGTTTTGTAGCTATTACTACTTTTATGGTAGAGGTTTCTGCCACTGTTGGAACTCCCTGGTGCTCCATCCTGTCTGCCCACCTCTCTACTGAAGATCCCACTCTGCCTTTGCCTTCCTGATACTCACGTATGCAATGCACCCACACGGCCTGTGCTTTTAATTTATTTTAATATGTTGGTGCAGCTTCCCCAATAAATGGGTGGAAATGCAACATCCAGGCTCTGACTGCTTTCTCCTGGCACCACCTGCATGAATGGGGTGGGGGAAATGGTCCTGCTTGGCTAGAAGGTCCTCCTCCTGGCCTAGACACCTCAGGCTCTGGCTGGGAGGATGCTGGGCTCTGGGGCTGGAGTGGCACAGGAGCTGCAAGCCATTAGCAGCAGCTGTGTACAGCACTGCTGTGCTGGGAGGTGAGGGGAGATGTGGTGCTTCTGGGACTTCCTGGAGGCCATGGGGTGTTGCACATTGAGACCCTGTGTGAGCATGGCTATGCAGGGGGCTCTTCCCTGTGGATGGGGGACCCAGGGATAGGGTAGGGGCTGGAAACCAGGTACCACCTCACTGGGGGCTGGAGAGGGGTGTCCTGTAATGTGAGCATCAAAGCAGCTGTTTCTCAGCAGGGCAGGTACTACTGGGGGGCATAGCCCAACCTGAAGATGCTGTTCTCCACCTGGATCAGTCCCGAACGGAGCGCACAATGCCATAGCTCTGGAGACTCTGGCCCCAGGGGGGTGACCTTAAATGGTGAGCCACAGGCCACCCCTAAATCCTGTGCCCCCACTGCAAATACCAGAGATTGTACCGTAATCATGTCTCACTGACCTCCCCAATCCCTGCTCATATGTTCCCCTAAACACCACGCAGTGACCTCAGTCTCAACCCCAGAGCAGCCAGTCATAGAGTCTGGCAATGCCCAAGTTGATGGGTGATGGGGAGTCTCCTGCGTAATTTGGGGTGGGATGCTTCTGGAGTGGGAGGCAATGCTGCCTGCTCATCCCTTTGGGATCCCACATGGCTGGCCTGGGTCCTTGTTGCGCAAGTGCCCGCTCAAAGCTCAGTTTGGGGCTGTTTTATCTGGGGACAAACCCACTTGCTTTCCCAGCTTGGCCCTGTGCTGTGCCCTGCAAGCGGACAAAGGGCAGCTTTCATCAGCCAGCCGCAGTGGGCATCCCCCCAGGCTGCAGGGGCAGCATGGCCATCACCCACACTCCCCAAAATATCTCCACCTGTGGGGAAAAGCTGACTGCACCTGCAAGATACCTCAGCCTTCTAGGCACTCCCACAGACCCAGCACGTGCGTTGCTGACACAACAGGGCACCTTATCGGTGTCTGTGCCCCCAGGAGTGTGTGCTGCCATACACGTGCCAAGAGTTGCAGGTGTGGATTTCAGGTAAGCGCACGGGGATGTGCACAGTGTCTTTATAGTCTCCCTGCTCCCTCCCTGTATCAGCACTCTTGCTCTAGCCAGTGCAACCTGGGGGGGTGGGCAGGGAGGCATCCCACAAAGACACCAGATACCATGTTTTCATTCGCCAGCAACACAGCATCTTCCCTGTCGCAGTGAATGTGTGTTTCCATGTGTGTTGGGGGGAGGTTGTCCACACGCATGTGCATGATGTGCTGACTCACTGACACACTGACCCACCAGCCCAGAGCCGAGATGCTGAGCTGGCTGTGGTGGTACCATTAAATCTTTAATCTGGGTGATCATCTGGCCCTGCTCTGAACTGCTTTAACTTTCCTAAACAGGAGGCCAAGATTAACCGTGGGGTGGGGGATGCGGCAGGGTTGGGGGTCTGGCAGTTGAGAGCTGCTGGGGGGGGGAGCTGCCCAAGTGTTTTTTCCACCCAGGGGGCTCAAAGCTGGTGGCAAAATGGACCTGGGCCTGCCTGGCCATGCAGACGGCCCCTTGGGAAGAGGTGGGTGGTCTTGGGGCAAGTCCCCAGACCCCGGGATGGAGGCCTGGCCAGGTCATGGCAGTGTGGGCGGCAGGACTGGACCTGTGCAGTGCCCAGTGCCCAGGCAGGCTTTTCCTGGCAGCTTAGCTGGGGTCACAGCTCAGGCGTAGATCTGCGGAGCCACTTATACCTATTACAAAACGGGCATGCAGGCAACCCCTCTCACCTGCACCTGCCACCTTGGCCTTGCCTTGGGGCTGATGCTGTGGGACTCGATCCACTGCAGCAGTCTGGAGGCACCCCAGGACACAGCTAGCTGTTCTCCCCTCATGCCAGAGGAAGGGGGGAACTGTGCAGGCATTGCCACCTCCCCTGTGTGCTGGGGCCTCCCTGAGGAGCAGAGACACCCCTACTCACCCCTCGCTGTGTTGGGGGTGGCTGGCAGGGACAGGAACCAACCTCAGACTAGGACAGTAGGGAGGGAAACTGAGGCAGGGAACAGTCTTTTGCAGGCCACGTCTGGGAGCTGAGGTGTCTCCTGAAATCTCTCTCGTACTGCAATCCCCACATTGTCCCTCTGCTCTGGGGGTCCCATGCAGTCAGTGGAGAGGGCGTTTCCCAGAACTGTGGCATGCATAAAGCTACTCCTGTGGTGCACTGGGCACCTGCAGTGCGTGATGACACGCGGGGGCACTGGGAAGACAGGCTAATGCCAAGGAAGGCAGAGTGCCCACAAGCAAGGGTAATCCTGCTAAGAGGCTCTGAGGTCAGGCTGGGTGTGTGGCACAGCTCCCATCACCTTTGAGGCTCACACTAGACACGGGCAGCCATCATCCCAGGGAGCAGGATGGAGTTGGCAGGAGCTGGGAGCAGCTGAGCACTGGGGCAGGGTGAGAATGCTCATGCCCCCACAAAAAGTGTGTCTGGGGTCACCTGGAGACCTGAGCACGCACAAGGTGGGGCATGTGCTCACTCCGAGCAGGCTTTCCTCCCGCAGGAGCCCCAGGGAACAGCCCTTTGCCAAGCCCCACTCCTGGTCCAGGCTCACTCCAGCCCTAGTCGTCCCGCTGCCCTGTCTGCTCTGGGCTGCAAGGCTCCATGAGGCCACCATCTGGGGCCCAGAGCTCCCACGTGGGCTGTCCAGGCAGGGGGTTCGTAGCTTTGGACTCACTTTCCCAGCAGTCAGGGAGGGAGGACTAGGGAAAAATGGGGTGGGGACAGAGCTGCAGGAAGGAGCAGCTTCCTGAAGGGACCCATCGGGGCAGCCCCAGGAGGATTGCTGGACACCTCAGTGGCTTGCAGGATGGGAAGGCAGGAGGACTTCCAGGTGGAAATGAGGGGGCTCATCTCCTGAAGTGGCTGAATGGGATCACCTGCAAGGATGGGAGGGCTAGTTTAAGGGGAAGGAAGAGGTTGTAGAGCATGCCCACTGGAGGCAGGATCACCTTAGGGATACAGCCTGCACCTGGCACCTCTGGTTCTTTGGGCAGACACACGGGGTGCAGCTGCCCTTGGGAGACCTGGGGAGAAAGGCCCGATCCCTGCCTCCATCTAGCTGCCCCATTGCAGTGGGACCCTGGTGGGCAGGGTAGCACGGGGGCACTGGAGGCCTGGGAGCACCCCAGCTCTGGCCTCACAAAGTGGGTGAAGATGGATGTGCATCCCTGGCTGGAGGAAGAGCCCCCAGCCCCGCTGCCCCATGTGCTGAACCCTGTGCACCCCCAGAGAGTGGCCATAGCAGCCCCCAGGCCTGCACCTTCCCTAGCCCCTCGAGGGGCCAGGGACCCCCCCCCGCTCCAGCTCTCTCTCAAGGGGGTAGCACCTGAAAACCTGCTCTCTCCCCATCATTTCAAGGCAGGGTGATGTGAAGAGAGCGATGTCCCCTAGGGGGGACAGGTGGGGAAGGGCCCCACCGGCCCGTGGGGCGAGGGGGGGAAACAGCCCCACCGGACCCTGAGGTCGGGCCGCCGCACGGCTGGGAGCGGGCCCGAGCGCCCGCGGGTGCCGGCGGGGAGGCGGCTCCGCCCGTCGCCACCAGGGGGCGCTGCCCCGCGGTCCGCCGTGCCCGCCCGGGTGCCCGGGCGTCCAGCTCCGTGGCAGACCCCCCGACACAGTGGCAGCACTGCCAGGGTGTCTGGTGGCTTGGCCGGGGACCTCACGGGGTGTTGGGGTGAGGGGAGGCTCTGGACACTCTGCGGGGTGGCCAGGGTGATGCGTGGTCCCAGCGGCCGAGGCTGCTGCTGGAGCCGACTCTCCTCTGCCCGGCTGTGCTGCCACCCGTGCCGCAGCAGCACCCCAGGGAGAGGTGGGGACCTCTTTCCTGTTCAGAATCCTGCCCTGCGGTGTCCTGCCACGAGCCTCTGCCAGACCACGGCGGCTCCTCCAGACCGCGGACGATGCGCAGAGTTTCCTGTCAATTGCAATCCTCCCTCCCGGCAGTTCCCCCCCAAACCACAAGCCACCTCAGGGTTTCCTCGGCAGCATCCTGGGCAGAAAGGCTCGCTGAAGCCACCAGCTCCTTTCATCCTTGCCAGTGGTCTCTTGAGGGAGATGGGTTTGCTCCTGCTGGGTGGCGGTTCCAGTGCTGGGGAGGGTGGTCTCTGCTCAGCGACGCCCGGGGCACTGACGCAGGCTCTGTCCGGATCCCCAGCGGTGTCTGGGCTACGCGAGATGCTGAGCCCGCGCTGCCCAGCTGGGAAGTGTCAGCCGGAGATATCCCACGCCTGCCCACTCCCTCCCCTCGGCTGCCCCGGCACACCTGCACAGGGAGCTCTGGCCTCTCCCAGATGGGGCCATGGGAGGTGCTAGGACCTTGGTCCCCGGGCTGCCTCAGCGGGGCCAGGCTGGGCATTAGGAGTGTTGGCCAGTGGTTGTACGTCCTGCATGTGCACGTGCTGTGTTTGTGCTCAACACACAGGTGTGCGCTGTGCATGCAGGGTGTGTGCATGTCTGTCTGTTTACACGTGCACAAATGCATGTCTGCGTGCTTCTGTGTACAAGTGTACACAGATGCGTGTGTGCAGGGGTATCTGTGCGCATGCCTGCTGCCTGTGCCCTGTGTACTCGTGCACAGGTGCACGCACGTGTGCCTACCTCTGTGTATGTGCCGATGTGTGCAAATGTTGCACGTGAGTACAAGAAGGCATGCGGGTACCCGTGCCCGTGTGTGGGACCTGTGCGTGTGCACAGCCCTGTGCATGGACACGGGTGCACGTGTGCACAGCTATGAGCGTGCAGGATGGGCCGTGTGCGGGCTATGCATGCACGCAGACCGTGTGTGTGGGGTGCGCGCGAGCCCCGCGCGTGTGCAAGGCCGTGGCGGGCGCGCGTGCCCCGTGTGCGCGCGTGTGCAGGATCCAGCCCGGGTTTTCGGAGTGGCTGGAGCCGGCGGCGCTCCCGGCTGGGGTCTCCGTCCCGAGCGCGCTCGGCGCCGCCGCCGCCCAAGTTGGCGGAGCGGGACCCGCAGCCCCGCCAGTTTTGCCGGGACGCGCCGCCCCCGCGGGGCTCCGGCAACTTTCTCTGGGCGCCCGGGGCGGGCCGGGGAAGTGCGGGGGGCGCCGCGCCGTCCCGCCCCGACCGCCAGGGTCCCCCCTGGATGTGCCGCTTCTCGCCCGGACGGAGCCGCAGCTGCAGCCGGGAGAAGGGGGAGCGCGGAGCCGCAGGACCCGCCGCCCCGCCCGGGGCCGCTCGGAGCCGCTCGGAGGTAGGAGCCGTCGGGCGAGTCGGGGCCGCGGGCAGGGGCTCGGGCCGCCCGCGGGCCCCGGCTCCCCGGAGGAGCCGGGATGGCGCCAGACCCTCCGCCGGGCCGCGCCGGGGCCGTCCCGCTCCCGCGTCCCGTCGGCGCCGGGGGGATCTCGGTCGGGCTCCCAGCGCGGGGCCCGGCGGGGCGCGGGCCAGGAGCGGGGTCGGACCGCGTGGGGCGGCCGGGGCCATCCCGGATCGGACGGGGCGAGTGCGCTCGGGGGGACCGGCAGCGCGAGGCGGATAGAGCGCCCCGGCCCCGCCGCGCTCCCCGTCACGTACACTCGCGCTCACACCCACTCCCACGCCCTCACGCTCCCGCCGCGCTTCGTGCGCCGGGTGGGTGGGCTGCTCCGGCCGCGCCGCTGCTGTGCCCGCCCGGTGAAGCCCCTCGCAGCCTGAGGAGGGGAGGGCTGGGCTGGGCTGGGCTGGAGCAGGGTGCTCCAGGCTCCTGGGCAGGCAGCCGCAGCTCCGCTGCTGCCCGGATGGGGGGTGTTGGACCGCGAGCAGCGGCCGGGTGGAAGTTACTGCCCTAGCCCGAGTGACGCAGCAGCTGCAGGACTGTCCTCGGGCGCACATGAACGGTGAGCAGTGCCACCCACACTGCTGGTGCAAGCTCCTGGCCGTCCTGAACCCTCTTACCCTGGGCCAGTCGTGGTGTACGCAGGGCTCTGCCAGCCGCCTCGTGGGCCTCTGCACCCAGCTGCTTTGGCAGGGCACAGAGCTGGCTGGCCCAGCCTGCGTGCCCTGCAGCTGGAGCAGACGGCTGTGTCCCCCACCAACAGTACCCACTGTTCCCGGGACCCTGGGCAAGGCTCCGAGGGGAGGAGGGTTTGGTGCTGGGACAATGGGTCCCCTTGCTCCCCTGACAGCCTGCCAGGCCATGTGGGCAAGCGTCTGGCAGGAGTGAGGTGCAGGGAGATTCTGCGCACCCCAAGGAGCCTCCCAGAAACTGCGGTGAAATGCCCAGGTCCCAGCGCACCTCGGCTTCCCACCTCATCCCACGGGCCCTGGGGCTGCGCTCCTTCCCTCCCCATGTGGGCTGTAGCGGAGGCTGCCACAGAAGTGTCCCACGCCTGGGAAACCCAGAGTCATAGAACCATAGAACAGCCCAGGTTGGAAGGGACCTCAAAAGGTCATCTGGTCCAACTGTTTGTGGGAAGGGGAGCCTAGATGAGTTTATCAAACCTTTCTGGTTTTGGGGGCAAGGCAGAGCTACTTTTTCACATCACTTGTGGAGCACCTTGAGTCCTTGCCTGTACCGGTCCTGAGTGTCTGTCAGTCCTTCTGCATGCTTGCACAAGGACTGCTGCTGGCTTTAATACTCAGAGAGCTGGGGCTGGGGGCAGGCGGGTTGGGTGAGGGAGCTCAGCCTTGAGTACCCCTACAGCTGAGACCAGGCTTGACCTCTCTGGCAGATGGCTCCAAGTGCCTCCTGTGCCCCACTGGATACCAACCCTTTGACCACCTTTCTAAATCCTCCAGGACCATTGGGTTCAGGCGTTCGCTCTGCGTCACTCCCTGGCTGGCATGAGGAGTCTGGGGCCGGCGGAGCAGGCTGGCCAGGGTCAGGCTTGGCACAGAGGAGCAGAAGGGAACCAGCATTGCCAGCGTGAGAAGCCCCTGAGCAGGGGCATTGTGAGACCTGCTCAGCCCAGCTTGCAGATGGGCATGAGCTAACTGAGCCTCTGCGGGCACAGGCCACCCTTTTTGGGGTCTGACCAGAACTGCCTGCAAGGCACCTCCAAACTGTACCAAGCCCTCAGTGAGCCAGGAGTGCAGGAAGGCTAAAGGCAGAGGAAGTGTCTCTCTGGAGAATTACCCTCTCTGTGTCATGGTGCCCTCGGCCAGGCCCTGCGCACACATGTGAAGTCCAGATGGTCCCTAACCAGAACGGGGGGCACTCAGCACTGCAGTGACAGCCTGAGGGCTGCACCTCTCCTATGAGGATGGAGAGGCAGGCAGCTGGGTTTGAATGGGGCTGGATGGCTGTGGCATTTGCAATGCTGTGTTTGGGGTCTGGGAAACTAGTAGATACTCCAGCCACAGCTAGGGTCCTGTGGCCAGCCCTGGGAGGGATGTGGGGGCCCAGCAGATGCTGCTGGATACCCAGATACCTGAGTTTTCCCTCACTCTGCTCTGTAGGCTATGTGTGGCAAACCTGAGCTGATGGATGCAGCATCCTGAGGGTGAGCATTGGGGTTTGGTGCAGGGGTGGGCTGGATAGAAGGGAAGAGGAAGCAGCTGGATGAAGTTTCTCGTTCAGAAATTCAGACCTAGGAAAACTTCCCAGTGTGGCTAGGTCTGCTGTGTCCAGCTGAGGCAGAATCTGCCTCTGTGGGAGACAGGGGATGGCAAAGGCACCTACTGTCCCCTCCATGCTGTTGTGGGTGTTTGAAGCTGGTTCATTGATGCGCATGTCTCTGCATAGCGTGAACTGGGTTGGTCAACACCCTCCCTTGAGCCTTTCTCCAGCACACTGAAGGTTGCTGTTACTCCGCAACGGTCTTCGAGGGCAAGGGGATCTGCTGGAAATTGAGACCCTGGAGCAGATCCACACCAAAACTCCCTGTGCCTGGTAGGACCCCCAAATTCCCCAACTACCAAGGATCCCAACACCTCTGAGGAGACTGGCACATACTGACCTGAGCCCACCAGTGCATACCCTCATGCATCTGTCAGTCCAGCTGCCACTGTGTGCATGCATGAGCTCCCAGTAATGCTTGTGAGTGGACCTGTGAGGCCCTCCGGGATCTGCTTGTAGCCAAGTCACTGGTTGCTTGTCGGGGGGTCCTCATCTCCCCCATGTTCCAGGGTCTTTTCTATTACAAAGACAAGCACAAAATCAGGAGCAGGTTGGGAGCCGAAGGTCGCCGGGCTGCCGTGGCTGGTCTAGTGGGAGGTGGTGGAACAAACTCTACTGCGTTCCCCTTGCAGTGCTGGAGCTGGCTGAGCTGCGAGAATCTCCCTGGAGCAGGGAAGTTTCCATCCAGGGGAGTGAGTCAGCACGGACACCTTGTGACGCGTGCTGTCATGTCAGGGCAGCCTGAGGAGAGGCGGGTGTTGAGCTTGGGCTTGGAGGGGGATTTGCGGCTCACTGTCCAGAATGTGTGAAGGGTGGGTGGGAGGATGGGCTGGAAGACATGAAGGCCCTTCTTCCAGTGCAGCTGGGGGATGCTTTTAGTGACATAGCGCAGCTCAGGACTCCAGCTGCAGTGCTGGAGAGGCTGGCCAGTCCATAGTCCCTGGGGAATACCATTCTCCCCACCACTCCAACATGCTGTATGAGTGTGCATACCCTTGCACATCCATGCAACTGCACATGCATGCACCCTCATGTACACATGTTCACATGTGCACAGACATATGCACACCCATACATGCACATACCCATGTGTGACATGGCTTTCACAAAAGGGTATTTGTGGTGTTGTCTTTCCTTCCTTCTACAGGCCACTAGGCCTGTTCTTGTCCATCTGTACTGACATACTAGAAGAGGGAAACCTTGAGTGTCTGGTAGTTGGTCAGAAGGGAGAGCAATCCTTCTACACCCAGAGTGTCCCCTAGGAGTATGTATGTGAATGCACACCTATGGACATGTATACAGAGGGGCCTGTTTGCGTGTGTACGTACATACCTGTATGCACGTGTGCACAATTATCTGCCTGGTTGGTGTCTTGCATCTGTGGTACTAGAGTCTCTCTGTGGTACTGGAGTCTCTCTATCTGTGTGCCTCAGTTTCTCTTGATATCTTCTCCTGGTGTTTAGCAATCCCGGTGATGTGTTAAATAAAAAAGGTCCATTGGGTGGATCCTTGGTGAGACTGAGGGGATTCTTCTACAGAAATCCTTGCAGGAACACAGGCAAGTGTATCCACCCCAATCCTTACGGCACATCAAAACCCTTCAGAAGCTGCAGAATAACAAGGTGAACAGCTGGTAAAATAGCTGCCTCAGAGTGGGAACAAGCAGCAAAAACAGAGTTGGGTTTCAGCTCTGCTGCATCTGGGTCTGAGGCTGGGGCGGGGTGGGGCGGATGTTTCCAGATGTGGTGCAACCCCACTGTCAAACTCCCACCCCTGCTCTAGGGGGAGCAAAGCCCTGGCTGGTGCCTCCCATGGTGGCAGAGAACATGGCTCTAAGTGATGGGGTTGCTGTGTGTATGGACAGAGCAGGTCTCCAGTCAAGGAACAGAAAAGCAGGCATCTGTGCCACCCACCTCCACCAGTGGCAGATACTTCGGGAGAGACAAATGTGTCCTAGCAGGCAAGGGATCGCTGGGGACTTTTGGGAACAGCCTGAGGGCACTCCCACCACCACCTCTCAGCAGACAGAGGGGGTCTCCTGCCCCAAAGGAGGAGCAACTTATGCTTCCTAAATCCCCAAGTGCTGTGCTTACCTTGCTCCATGCTCAGCATGTCAAGAGACAGGCAGTTCCACAGATTAAAAAGGATTGCTATTGTATAGCTAATCCTTTAATGACTGCTGAAGTCCCTGCCAGGTCCTGCACATCCTCCTGTTCCCATCTTCTGAGGAATCCTGCAGGATGGAGCTGTTGGGGTGGGAACAGGCTCAGTGTGAACTACCCTGACTGCAGTGGGAGGACAGATGACACTGTAGCCCACTGCCTGCCATGTCCTACCTTCTCTCCCTCAGGATGCCAGGATTTCCTTCATTGCAGCCCCTGTTCTGGGGGTGTCCCTCCATGTAACACACGAGCATGCTGGGTTGGGGGTGATGCCTTGATGCCATGGAGCTGTGCCTGGCAGGGGCTCCCACAGCCATGACTCAGAGCTGGGCTTTTATGGGTCCCACATGTTCAATTTTGCTGTTTCCCTCCAGCACTGGGAAGGAAGGGGGAAGCATAAAAATTCCTTATAGCAGCTGCTGCCATGTGTGCACCCCCTCCTTACCCTCACCCCAAAACCTTGCCCCCACCCAGACTCCAGCCCAATGAAGGTAGGGGCCAGGGAAGTGGCTTTATGTGAGCAATTTGCAGGGGTAGTGTGTGCTGGGGGCCAAAGCAAACAACATGCAAGCCCACGACAATTGCCTCCCTACCCTGGGACCACCTATCAAGCACCACTGCTCCTGCCCGGCTTGCCACGGCTTCCTGAGTGGCTCAGCTTGTGGTTGAGGGTCGGCGGTCCCTGCTTTACAGGGGAAACAGGCGCAGGGAGCATGGAGCTGTGAGCTTCCACCCTGCAGCCCTCCTCCATGGGCTGTCTCTGCCCTGTGATACACTGGAGACCGGGCAGTCAGGGCTGCGCTCCAGGCTGGCCTGCCTTCCCCTCTTCCCAAAGCACACATGTGTTAGCATGTGTTAACATGTCTAGAGGCATGTCAGTGCATGGTCATGAGTGGGTGTGGATGCATGTGGGAGCGAGGGGTTAGATTGTTTTGCCCCTTGCTGAGATGCGGCATATGGGTGGTGGTGTACTGTGGTTTGCATAAGGTTGTGCTGCTGGAGGAATGGGTGGGCTGGGGAGGGACTTCTGGTCCTTACTGGAAGTGGTGCGAAGGGCAGAGAATTTTGGCATGAGGTGGGGAATGAGGATGTGTTACGTTTTCTGAAGATGCCAGCTGGGGCTGGAGAAGGGAGGGAGAATCAAGTGGAGGATGTCCTGAATCTGTCCTGGCATGGATGTCTCTGCCCCTTTCCCTCCACACGTGTCAGCTTCCCCTGAAGCTGGTTCTTCTCTGCCTCATCTTTTCCAGGCAAGGGACCACCTTGGAATGAGCTTGGCAGCCCACACCAGCATAGGATCACGACCCTGAATCGTCCCCTTTCAGACCCCCTGAACCTGAAGCAATGTGCTTTGTGGCAGCTGCAGTCCTGGGCAGATTAGCTGCCCCATGCAGAGGAGCTTGGGCTCGCCCTAAAGGCCTGGCCTAACAGTGGGGTCAGATGCATAGCAAGGCAGCTGGGCGGGAGGTCTGCACATCAGTTCTGCTGGAGGCAGAGATGAGAAAGCGTGTGGGGTCAGGGGAAGCAGCTCCCCAGCGCAGGCTGGCCTGGCCCCAACTTGGTTCCAAGGCAGGGAAAGGGGGCTTCTTCCAGGGGAGAATTTCACCATCTTTGCCCCACCATCAGTGACCTTTCCCCACCCCCAATGGGTGCCAGCTGTGGCACCTGGGGAGGCTGTACAGCATGCAGGAGACATCATAGCTGGGGAGGAGTGTGGGGACACTGCCAGACCCCACCTGCCCTGGGAGGCAGCTAGGATGTACCCCTTTGATCCTGGACTGTCGCTGGCATGAGGGAGCATTGGCTCCCCGGCAGCTCTCTTTCAGCCTTGCTACTTGCACCTATGTGCTGCAGCTCAGCCTGGCCCTCTGCCGTGTTCCTGTTCTGTGTCTGCAGAACTGCCCCAACCGCAGCTCTGTCTGAACTGCTGCCCCCGTGCGGGAAGGCAGATCTTAAGCCAGATCAATGTTTTTCCTAAGGCCCTGTAGGGTTAAACCAATTGGGCATGTGGCTGACCTTGGGTCACAAGATGACTGAGGAGAGGGCTGCAGGGGTGTCTGCAGGGCTCTATGCCTGTGGTGGGCTCAGGGGTTTGCCTACCGCAGGGCTAGAGCCCACCTCTCCTGAGGGGGTGAAGAGGATATGCAGTGGTGGCCTTCTGGGGCATCTCCCCACCCTAGCCCCTGCCGCACTGCTGGACCCTGCTCTCTGTCTGCCTATTCTCTCTGCTCTGGCCCTCCCTTGCTCCCTCAGTGGGTAAGGGTTTGGGGTGACTGGGCCTGCAAACATATAGCGGCTCCCTCTTAGCTACTGTTGTAGCTCCCAACATGCACATGTAGACATGCACATATGCACATTCCACACATGTAGACATGCACAAGCACACATGCAAGCATGCATGTAAACACATACATCTGTGAGTACATACCCACAAGCACCCCCCCAAAACATACTCACACATAAACACAAATCCCTCTCCACACATGCAAACACGTATGGCCAAACTTGCACATTCACACACACACGCTTACAGAAACACAGATGCCCCCCACGCATGCACACACAGAGCCCTCCCCCAGGCCCCCCACGCTGGGGGCTGTGCTGGGCGGGTTGATGGATTGTGCCACACACAGCTCAGTGCTGCTGGTCTATCGGCTGTGATCTCGGCTGTACAGGCTAATCCAGCCCTGACATCACATTCCTCCACAGTGGGGCTCCGGGGCGGTTAACCCTGCCAGGCCTGGGCCTGGGGCAGGAGATGATGGGGACAATGCTGAGGTGCAGACAGGGACCCCCACCACCCCTGCGTGCTGGGCTGGATGGTGGCCCCCCTGCTGCAGCACATTGCACCCACTGCTGCGGGCTGGCCAGCCCTGGGGCTGTCAGAGCTGGTAGGGAGCGGGGAGCGTTCCTGGTGCGAGGCGGGAGCTGGGGTGGGGGTCTGCCCTGTCGCAGGGTGTGGTGGGGTGCAGCCTGCTGCCTCCTCCTCTTGGAGCCAGGTCTCCTAAGGGCGTGTGATTCCCCTGTCAGTGCCTGCGTCTGTGTCTCTGCCTCCTTCCCGCCGTCTCTGCTCCACCACCCATCAGTGTAGGCATCCTGACTGTCGTCCTTCGGTACAAGCTCACTACATCTCCTTTCCCCCTCTGCCTTTTGCGCCTTCTCCTCCGTCTCCTTCCCTTTCCTCCCCCCTCCCCATTCCCCAGTGTCCTCAGGAAACTGGAGCCAGATGACAGATTTTAGATGTGTTTGCAGGAAATAAAAGGCAAGGAGCTGGGGGGGAGGGGGATGGCCAGTCCTGACCCCCTCCTGTGCGGCATTTTGGCGTCTGGAGCCAGCCCTGCTTCAACTGCTCCTGCCGCTGGCTGCGCTCCTTGTTTTCTTGGCAGAGAGGAGGAGGAATGTGTTTCAGTTTGAGTTTCTTGGCAGGAGGAGACCGAGGGAAGATTCCCCTCAATCCCGGCTGCGCCTGGCTCTCAAATTTATGCCCATAGGCTGCGACTTGGGTGGGCCGCGGCGGTGTGCGGCAGGCGGGGGAGGCGAGCACGGCGGTGGGGGAGCCGCGGGCCAGTTCCCATTGGCTCCCTGCATCCCCGGCCCCCTCCAGCTTCCCCCGCTCAGGGGGCCACCAGGGTCCGGGGAGCCCCTGCGGACCCCATGGGCTGGGGGAGCATCCTGCAGCTGGGACCTGTGGGCTCTGGGCACTTTCTGCCTTGCATAGCCACCCCGCCATGCTGTGGTGCTCAGCAGGAGGAACATGTGGGATCGGAGACAGCCATGTCACTGCTGTCACGCCTGCCTGGCACCCGCCTGCCTCCAGGGTGCCCCGGCAGGGAGACCCAGCCCTTGCCAGGCTGGGTCTGCTCGCCAACCTCCTCCCCTCTGCCTGGACCCAGGAAAGAGAGGCTGTCTTGGCACAGCAGGACCCTGACCCTCTTGTTGTACCTAGGTGGCCAGGGACTGGGGGTGGTGGGGACCAAAGCCCCACTGAGCTGCCCCCAGTCCTGCATGGTGGGTGCTGGAGGGTGCACAGAGAGGATACCACCCCAGGCAGGGAGATGGCACCCAAGGCTGGGGAGTCATTACGCAGGGGTAATGTGCCTTGTGCTACATGCCTGTGTGTTCCTCATGTGTGGTGGTATGCTGTGCATGCATGTGTGCTCTGTGTGCCCACATGTGCTCCATGCATGTTTATGTAAACCTGTGCATATGCATGTGTTGTGTGCATGTGTGCTGTATGCATGCACATGCAGCTTTGCATGTGTTCCATTGGACATATGTGTTCTCTGGTGTGCATAAGTGTGCGTTGCATGTTACACAGGTGCTGTGTGCATGCACATGGAGTTTGTGTGGTGCTCACTCTACAGGTGTGTGTACATGTGCTCTGTGAATGTGTGTGTGTATGTGTGTGCAGGGATATAGCAGGTGGTGGGCACAGCGGGGGCTGGCACAGCTGTGCATAGCAAGGTCAATGGGGCTAACAGCAAGGTAAAGGAGACATCACAAAGGCTATGGGTGAATTAACCCTTCTCCTGGAAGCGGTAGATGCCCCACAGATGGTGCCCCATCTGCTTGGAACTCAGGGCAGCATGTCCCCAGTCCAGGTCGGGGCAGGGAGCTGTAGGCTGGTGGGAGCCAGCTGGGCCCAGGGCAGAGCCCATCATCCCATTGCTGCTGCAGCAGGTGAGTGCGCCTGTCTGGACAGGCACAGCCCCACTCCCCTTTGGGCTGGGGTGGCTGCATATGGTTACTGCACTGCGTGGTAGCAACCTGCCTGCTCTCACATAGAGCAAGGAGCTGGTGGGCTAAGACTGTGGGTCTGGGGCAGCCTGGAGGAGCTCAGGTGACAGTTCTCGGGAGGGAGAGACAGGGGGCTTTGGCTTTGCTGAATTCCAACACCCCCCCATCATCTGCCAGCTGCACATGTGCCTCTCCAGATATGTGGAAATATATGTTCATGCATCCGTGTGTGTGTGTGTGCGCGCATCTGCGCACATGTGAATAGCTGTGTGCACAAAGGGCTGGGGGGGTGCTGTGGTTGACTGCACAACTAGACAAACTTCTGTGAACTTGCAAACCCTCTCTTCGTTAGATGTTGTGGCTGGGGTAGGGGGCAGATGGGAGGCTTCCCCTGGAGCTAATCTCCCAATCTTTGCTGCAAGGCCCAGGTCCAGCAGGCAGGTAAGAGGCCTCTCTTCTGCCCCCCCACCCCCCCGTTTTCTACTCATCTCTCCCTTGCCTGCCCCCAGCGCCACCACCTTCCCGGGTACCTCCCTCCCCCTTTGCCTGCCCTGCTGCCCCCCCCCCATTCTTCCTGACTGACACTCTCACAAAGCCCCGAGACAAGCTTTCAAAGGGGCAACTCATGCGGAAGAATTGCTGCCCCCCTCACCCCCCCGTGCTCCAAATGCAACCCAGCACTTTCCCAGTGGGGTGAGGGGCTCCCACTCCCCCAGACCCCTTGTTTGGGGCGATTCCCTTGGTCTCTCAAAGGGGGAAGCTGAGGGGGCAGGAGGCCTTATTCCTAGTGCCGCCCACATGTGCCTCTCCCTCACCCAGTGGTTGTTTCTCCTTCCAGAGCCTCTGTCCTTCATGTAAGCCCTCAGGTGTCTTGGAGTAGGACAGTGACCATGGGTGGGGATGGAGCTGTGGGCCAGGACCTGGGTGCAGAGGCTGAAGGCATAGCCACGGTTGGAGATCTGACCATGGGCAGGGCCAGGCAGAGCAGCAGGTGGAAATGAGACCCAGGCACAGGGTAGGAACCTGGAGGCAGGGATGCGATAGTGGGCTGCGCCGAGCCCTGTGGGCAGGGGTGCAATGTGTGGGTGGGACAGGGCAGGGTTTTGGCCTGCAGGCAGGGAGGGGACCTATGGGCGAGGCAGGGCTGGGTGAGACCTGCAGATGCTGCAAGGACCCATGAAGAGGGCAGAGCAGGACCCAGCTCGGGTCCTTTGACCAGGAATGGTTCTAACCACCTGTGCCTTAGTTTCCCCTTTTGGCAGTTAGGGCTCGGAATTTTTACATCTATGTGTGTGCTTGAGTGTGGATGTTTGCGTGGGTGTCTGGGTGCACGCGTGTCTATTTCATTCTCCCTGCAACAGTGGGCTTGGGACTTGCTGGGACAGGACCCTCTTAGTACAGCGCCAAGCATGAGGGCACCTTGCTAAGTCAGTATCTGGGGATGCTTGTGATGGGTGACCGCAGGGTGCCCTGCAGCAGTGTCACCACTTGTGCCGAACTATCAGAGGTGGCCTTAAACTGGGCAATGGTCTGATGTGTACTGTGGTTCTTGTGCTTAGGGTGTGTTAACTCCCTCGTGCTGGTGCTACAAAGGGCCTGGGGGCCTGCCAGGCACTGGGGGCATGGCAACAGACACACTTGCTTTGGAGGGGCTGGCGGATGGCCTCGGTGTTTGGCCAGGTGGCTGTGCTGACACAGAGCTGCCATGGCTTGTACCTCCTGCCCCCACCCAGCCTGCCGGAGGCATGCAGTTTTCTGCATGGTTTATGTCTCTGCAATGTCAGCAAGGGAGCAGAGGGATGTGGGGGGCTGCACTCGGGCCCCACAGACATCTCATCTTGCACCAGCCTTATCTCCCTTCCAGGTACATATGGGCCTGTGCCCCAGGTGGGGAATGGCCCCCAGCTCCAGGGAGAGAGTGGGAGCCCTTAGGGCAGGGGGGGGCCACCCTGATGGGAAAGGAGCACCAGGATGTGTACGTGTGGGAGGGGGCAAAGGAAAATGCCAGGGGCCACCACAGCAGGGCAGGGGTCCCCAAAGTTTTTGGGTATGCGAAGACGTTCATTGGTGGTTGCTGCTGAGTCAGATGCCCTCTAGCCCAGTTCCTTTGCCTTGGACTCTCGTTGTTCGTGTCTGTGCCCCAAAACGGGGGGGACAAGGTTTCCCCCTTTGTCACCTGCTGTTCCCGCCTTGGCAGCGCCCCCGGGACTTCCCTTTGCGGGGGGCTCGGGGCAAAGGTCTGTGTTGGGGGCTGCCACGAAGCGGCAGCACAGAAGTGGCCAGCACAGAGGGTTGTGCACTCCGGGCAGGTGGGTGCGGGGCCACGGCGGGAGGTTTCAGGCCGTGAGCAGGGCGGGGATGGACGTCGGCTGTGGGGAGGCCAGGGCGGGGCCTCTGGGAGAACCTCCGGGCCCGGGGGGGCTCCGGCCGCGGCGGGGGGTGGCCCGGGCGGTCCTGCTGCCCGCGGCTGCGCTGTGCTGCGGCGCCCCCTGGCGGGCACGGGACAGCGCCAGCCGCCGCCGGGCGCGGGGGCTCGGAGGGCGCGGGACTCGCGGGCGGGGACGCCAGTCCACCCTTGTCCTCCTCAGGCCCCGACCGGCTCCAGCCCCTCGGCGAGGACCAGATGTGCTCCTGAGCCTGGCCAAGCCCTGCCGCGACATGTTCAACCCCGTCAGCCCCCCGGCCACCGGCTACGCTGAGCACTGCTGCCTGCGCCCACCCCATGGACCAGTCCCGGGTGCCCCAGGGCCACAAGGTCGGTTGTAGCCCCCTCGTCCCGGCCAGTGCCTGGGCCTGAGCAGTGCCTGGCACGGGTGCAAGGGGCACCCGACTTCAGAATCAGTTCTTGGGTTCAGGGATGCTCTGGGGATTTCCTCTCCCCCTTGTGCTACCCACCCTAATACATCTTCCCATCTTTTTCCTCCCTTCTGCCAGGACTTGATTTCCCCTTATGCCATCAGTCAAACCTCATGAGCAGTCACCGTGGTTATGGGTTGGTGCCAGGAACCGAGCACCCAGGCAGTGGTGATGGTAAGTCTCCAGTCTTGGGAGGGCATGAGGCAGGTAGGGGTTCTACAAGGAGTTTAGGCATCTCCTGGGGATTGTGTTGTGTCAGGAGTGCAGGTGTGTGTGCTGAGGGGATTGGGCAGTGCTGGGGACAGTGACGCCTGTGATGAGGGAGGAGACTGCCAGGGCTTCAGGTGTCTTTCCTGGAACAATGATGGCTGTGTGAACAGGAGGATTTATGTTGGCTGTGGCCAAAGGGATCAGGCACTTTTCTTGGGATGATATCAGCTGTAGCAGGGAGTACATGTGTGTCAAGGGGTTCAGGTACCCCTTAGGAACATTGATGGCTGTGGTAGGGAGGGGGGACACTTTTGAGCCTTGCCACAGTCCAAAGCCAGCAACAAGTATAAATTGGGAGACGAGTGGCTGGAGAGCAGCCCTGCAGAAAGGGATCTGGGGGTGCTGGTCAGCCACAGGCTCAATAGCAGCCAGCAGTGTACCCATGCAGCCAAGAGGGCAAACTGCATCCTGGGGTGCATCAAACACAGTATAACCAGATGGTCAAAAGTGGTGATTATCCCGCTGTATTCAGCGTTGGTGTGGCCTCACCTTGAGTACTGTGTGCAGTACTGGGTCCCACCATTTAAGAAGGATGTGAAGGTCCTTGAATTCGTCCAGAGGAGGGCAACAAAGCTGGTGAAAGGGCTGGAAGGCATGTCCTATGAGGAGCGGCTAAGGACTTTGGGTATATCTAGTTTGGAGAAAAGGAGGCTGAGGGGCGACCTCATCACTCTCTACAGCTTCCTGAGGAGGGGAAGTGGAGAGGGAGGTGCTGATCTCTTCTCCCTGGGATCCAGTGATAGGATGCGTGGGAATGGCTCAAAGCTGTGCCGGGGGAGGTTTAGACTGGACATTAGGAAGCATTTCTTTACCAAGAGGGTGGTCAAACCATGGAAACAGGCTTCCTAGAGATGTGGTCGATGCCCCAAACCTGTCAGTGTTTAAGAGGCATTTGGACAAAGCCCTTAATAACATGCTTTAACTTTTGGTCAGCCCTGAATTGGTCAGGCGGTTGGACTATATGATCGTTGTAGGTCCCTTCCAACCGAAATATTCTACTCTATTCTACTATTCTATTCTGTTCTGTTCTGTTCTATTCTAAATCAGAAGCTAACCGGCACACTCAGGGTACTCCTCCAGGCTCCAAAGCACCAGGCTTGTGTCCTTGGGGGTTTCTTCAGCCTCCTAGGACCCATGCTGAGAGGAATGCCCCCCACTCTCTGCTGCCATCCCAGGCTCACGGTTCTCAACGCCGCGTGGTGCAGGCAAACTGGGCAAGAAGCGGGCACTGTCCATCTCACCCCTGTCAGACTCTAGCATTGACCTGCAGACGGTAATCCGCACCTCACCCAACTCCCTCGTTGCGTTCATCAACTCCCGCTGCGCCTCTGCCAGTGGCTCCTATGGCCACCTCTCCATCAGCACCATCAGGTGGGCACCAGACTTCAGCCCTGCTGGCATGCATGCAGCCTGTCAGTCTGGGAGCGTGAATGCTGATTCCCAACTTGGGGAGTGCCTGGGGTGAGGGCTAGGGAAGGGGAGAGCAGAGTGGGACAGTGGGTTAGGGAAGGAGTGGCTGGGAGTTCAGACACCTGGGATCCCTGGCTCAGAAGACCTAAATTGCTGTCCTCTGGTGGTGTCATCTGGTCATCTCTCTTGCTCTTTGCAGTCCATCACTGGGGTACCAGAGTCCACCGGGTCAGCAGAAGGGCCAAGGCCACCTGTACAGCCACACTCCCGCACCACCACCATGTAGCTCCCACGAACACCTGTCCACCTGCCCGGGGCTCCTGCACCATGCCCCAGCTCGTGGGACCCTCAAACACTGCCAGGTAAGGGGGCGTTGCATGCATATAAGTGGTGCATCCCATATAGGTGGTGGTCCAGTGGGCATTGCAGTGCTGACTGCTTTCCACCTTCCCCCTGCCCTGGTAGCAGCTAAAGTTGGAGTGGAGCCTGAGCAGCCCTCTGACTGTCAAATACCCAGAGGAGAGGTCCGAGGGCGACATCTCCAGTCCAGCTTCCACAGGCACCCAGGTACTCCCCAGGCCTTGAGATCCCCCCACTTCCCCAGGGCTCTATGCTCCTCCCTGGCACCACTCCCAGTAATGGGGAGCACGAAGGGTCGTACCTGGGAGTGCTCATCTAGCTGTGCTCCCCCAGGACCCCTTGCTGGGGATGCTCGATGTTCGGGAAGATCTGGAGAAGGAGGATGGGAAACCTGAGTCTGAGACTGTGTATGAAACCAATTGCTACTGGGACGGCTGTGCCAAGGAGTTTGATACGCAGGAGCAGCTGGTGCATGTGAGTTAGGTCCTGCCTGGGTATACCCAGTCCCAGAACCTGCCCTCAGGCTGCTGGCTGACATCCCCCTGTGTCAACCCACAACTCCTACTCCAAGACTGTCCTACACTGAGCTGCTCCCCTCGTCCCCCCCCTCTGCCCTGAGAACTCACTGCACAGGTGCACGATGTTGGAAGTTGCCCCTAGGAAGGGAGGGACATGCATCCTCCACTTCTTGTGGGCAAGTTCTTTGTGACCCTCCCATACCATGTCCCTAGGGGAAATGCCCAGTCTGGCTTTCCTCACCCCTGGGGCAGCTCTCCTGAACCACTGGTGCATCCCGACTTCCTCCTTTGCTCTTTGTCTCCCTCCAGACACTCCCAATTCTCCTATATCCCCTTGACCACCCCTCAGACCACCTTGACCCCTATGTCTTGGTCCTCCCCAAATAGCCCCCAGCCATCTCCTGTATCCCCTGCCTCTTTTAGACACCATCTGACCACTCTGTTTTCCCCTGACCTCTGGTGTCTCCACCCGCCATCCCAGTCCCTCTGTCCATTTCTCCCATGATACTCTCTTAAGACACCTGTATCTCCCTGACCCTTGGTGCCCTCCCCAATGCCACCAGTGATGCCCCTTCTCTCCGCAGCACATCAACAATGAGCATATCCACGGGGAGAAGAAGGAGTTTGTGTGCCACTGGGCAGCATGTTCCCGGGAGCAGAGGCCCTTCAAAGCTCAGTACATGTTGGTGGTGCACATGCGACGTCACACAGGCGAGAAACCTCACAAATGCACGGTGAGCTGGCACGAGCCTTTGCAAAGCCTCAGCTAAGCTGTGGTGCCTTGCACCAGGCAGAGCTCAGGGCAGGGTGCGAGCTGGCCCGTCTGGTATATGGCATTGAGGGGGACGTGGTGGGGAAAATGAGGTGGGACAGACAGGGTAGTCAGGAGCATGGTAGTGCATGATGGAGTGGGGTTCATGGGTGGCAGGCCAGAGCCTGTGTGATCAATGGCATGGCAGAGATGCACATGAGGTAAAGGGGTATGTAGCAGGCTGGGTACAGCATGGCCATGTGGCCAGTGCATAGTGAGGTGGCATGACATAGGCCAGAAGGGTAAAGGGCTGTGCAGTGGTGTGACAACATGCACCTGAAGCAGGGCAGGTGTGTTGTGCGTTGGTTGGGAGGTGTAATACGTGTCCATGGTAGATGTGCCATGGGTATGTAGTGTGGGGGTGATGTGGTACAGGGTCTGTTGAAGGTGTGTGGCATGTTTCACCCTGCTTGCCTGAACAGTTCGAGGGCTGTAACAAAGCCTACTCACGTCTGGAGAACCTCAAGACGCATCTGCGCTCACACACGGGTGAAAAACCCTATGTGTGTGAACACGAGGGTTGCAACAAGGCCTTCTCCAATGCTTCTGACCGGGCCAAGCATCAAAACCGCACTCACTCTAATGAGGTACAGACCCATGTGGGGCTCTTTGCACCCCTTTGGGCTCCCTGTATGCCTCCTGATTAGTCCCGTACTCTGAAAACTCCCTGCATCCCTGGGTTTTTTTCCCTGTGTGCCCCAGCTGCCCTCCTTGCCTGCTCTAATAAAGCATGGCCCCCTGCTCCCTTCCTCGGTCACCTGCATTCCCACCAGGGTCCCTTTACCCCCTGCCCCACTCCTGTGGAGCACTGTCTGTGCATTTTTCCTCTGGCCCCCTATGACCTCCTCCAAGGCCCTGCTGTAGCACCTAACGTGCCCCCTGTACGGGGACTTAGCCTCTTTGATCCCTTCCCACCCTCAGTTCCCGGGCCTACTTGAGAAGGAGGGGAGGGGGATTTATTTCATGCCCAGCTGGTACTTTGTTGGGAGGGGTCTCTAGTTGGAGCTAACACCCTCCCTTCACATGCCTACCTTTTTTCCCTGACAGAAGCCCTATGTGTGCAAGATTCCAGGCTGCACCAAGCGCTACACAGACCCCAGTTCCCTGCGCAAACATGTGAAGACGGTGCACGGCCCTGATGCCCATGTCACCAAGAAGCATCGAGGGGATGTGGTGGCAGGTCGTGCACTGCCCACCCCCAGTGGCCCCCCAGACATGAAGCAGGAGAAAGACACAAATGGCCCCACTGAGGCCCGGAAGGATGACAGCAAACTCTTGGTACCTGACTTGGCCTTGGTAAGGAGCTGGGGGCATGATGACGGAGGGAGGCCGGACCAGGTCTGGTGGAGGAGTCAGTTTGCATGGTAGGGGAGTCATCTCCACATCTGGCAGGGTGCGGGCTCACAGGTTGCATTAAGTGTGTAGTGGATATCTCACCCCCTTTTCCTTGGTTAATGTTTTGGGTACCCCCTAGAAGCCGCAGCCCAGCCCAGGTGGGCAGTCATCATGCAGCAGCGACCACTCCCCACTCGGCAGCACCACCAACAATGACAGTGGGGTGGAGATGGCGGGCAACGCAGGTGGGAGCTACGAGGATCTGTCCACGCTGGAGGATGTGGTGCCCGGTGAGCCCATGGGCACCTCAGGGCTCATGACCCTCCACAAGCTAGAAAATCTTCGCATTGACAAACTGAAGCAGATGAGGAAGCCATCAGCTACCAAGGGCCTGAATTTGCCAGCCATCCCTGGAGCCGGTGAGACTGTGGTTCCCTCCCACCCGGATGCGGGGCCAGTCCCATGGGCACTGTGTCAAGAGAGGTCTGGTTTGCAGCCAGAGAGGTTTCCAGACCTTCCTTTCACTAGTGGTGGACCCCCACATCTGGGCTGTGCCCCCTCTTTGTTGCCACTGCTTGAATATGCTTCCTGTCCCAGCAGGCACTAACCACGGAAGAGGCCCCATCCTGGTACTGGAGGTGGCTGCCTGTTCCTCCTCTGACCACTGGTGCCATGCTGTGTCCTGAGTGCCTTAGTGTAACTCCTCCTTTTCTTTTCTCAGGCCTGCCTGGGGGGCTGCCTGGGATCTCCGTGCTGCCACCAGCTGCCTCGCACCGGCGCATTGCGGAGCTGTCAGCAGCAGAGATGGGCATGCCACTGAACGAGCGCCGGAGCAGTGCCACCAGTACCGTAAGCTCAGCCTACACTGTGAGCCGGCGCTCATCCCTGGTGTCCCCGCACCTGGCTGGGCCATGTCTGGGTGGCGAGGCAGGGGCAATGCCCAGTGGTGCAGGCCTGGCAGACAGCTATGACCCCATCTCTCCAGATGAGTCGCGACGCTCCAGTGACGCCAGCCACTGTGGAGGGCTGCCAGGTGTGGGCAGCCTTACCCCGGCCCAGCGCTACCGTCTCAAGGCCAAATATGCTGCAGCCACAGGTGGCCCACCCCCAACCCCACTGCCCAACATGGAGCGGGTGGGCATGGGTGGCCACAGCAGCTTACCTGGGGACTACCTTGCGCCAGCTGAACCCTGCTTCCTTGCAAACGGTTTGCTGCGAAGGCATAGTTCCAATGACTACCCTGGCTATGCAGGCAGTGTTCCACCTCACCTGGTGCCTCGGAATGGTGTGCGGCGGGCCAGCGACCCCGCCCGGACCGTGGCCAACCCTCATGCTGTGCCCAAGGTGCATCGTTTTAAGAGCATGGGTAACGTGAATGTGCCAGGAGTGGGCAGAACTGCTCTGCAGCCCTTGGGTGGTTCTGATGCCAACCTTCAGCGCCATGTCTTCTCCCCACGCCCACCCAGCATCAGTGAAAATGTCTTCCTGGAGAGCGTGAGCACAGAGGGCCCTGGCGCAGCCGCGGAGTCTGGCTTGCTAGAGATGGAACAGTACTTGAACTACCCTGAGGAAAGCTTCCCATGCCAGGGGACAGGTGTGGAGCTCCAGTGTGAAGGCCTCTACAGCAGCGCTCACCGGATCACGGAGGGTATGCAACTGAACCCAGGAGGGCACAGGGACATGGAGGAGGGGTTGCTTCAGTCCGAGTTCTCCCTCCCTCAGTGCCAGATGAACCAGCACTTCACGAGTATGCATGCTGGCAACGGGACCATGCCAGCTCCTTGGGATGAACCTTCCCAAGGCAATCTGGAGATGAGATCTGGGCAGTCAAGTGTCAGTGCCTCTGCTGCTGCCATGTCTGGGCCACACTGTCGCCATCTAAGTACTGAGTACCCACTACCCAGTTCTTGTGAGCAGCAACCCAAACTTGTGAGCTCATGCCAGGACAGTGGATTTTCTGGGGGGCACCGGCTTAACCGACTACAGATCAAATCTGAGCAGCGTTACCCAGCACCTGCCCCAGCACTTGCTCCCTGCCAGAATGCCAAGCTTGCTGGGCCCATGCAGCCTCCTGCATCATTTGGCCAAGCTATGAATGTAGGGCCTGGTGGTTACCAGTCCGAGGAACAGGCGCCTGTCAGTTTCATGGGCATGCTGAGCCTGGGTGCTAGAAGAGCCCAGACCCCCACCATGCAGACCAAAGAAGTGATGGTCCGTAGCTACGTGCAGGCCCAGCAGGCTCTGATGTGGGGAGACCAACTAGTCTCCAAGGGAGGGGAGGCTGGCATGGGGTTGAGCAGTGAACCTGGGCAGTGCCAAGCCATGCAAGCACCACTGTACCTCAGCCCCAAGTACGCTGATTACCAAGCCAAACCAGATCACCTGCAGGGTCTGGCAGAGACCCAACACCTCCTAAATGCCCCATGCTTCAACCCAGAGATGGTACCACACCCACCTGGTGGCCCTAAACCACCTGGTCACCAAAACAATCTGAACTATGCGGGCAACCTGGCTCAGCCAAGTCATTCCTATGAGGGAGTGGAAGCCAGTTCCCGGCGTGTACCTCGCTTGCCCCCTGCCCGCCCCACACCTGAGGGGCCCGGTAATGCCCTGCTGTATTACCCAGGCCAGGGCACACATGTGCAGGTGGGCAAAGGTGGGCATAAGCTGCTGGGCCAAACAGCAGCAAGCTGTGGGGGTCCCGGGCATTATGGTGGGAGCTTGGAAGGACTCAAAGGCAGCTCATATTACTACCTGGATTCGGGGGAGCAGGTGGCCAACAGCCTGGACTCCCTGGACCTGGAGAATACGCACCTTGACTTTGCTGCCATTGTGGAAGATCCAGAGACACCTGCACTGCTGCCTGGGCCCCCAAGCCCTGCTGGTGGCCTCCTGCTTCCTGCATCTGGTGGTGCCAACATGGCCGTGGGTGACATGAGCTCCATGTTGAGTACTCTGGCAGGGGAGAGCCATTTCCTCAACTCCCTGTCCTAACTAGGAGGTAACAGCCATCAGGTGGGCAAGTCTGCAGCCAGGGGGGACCCAAGCCACATTTGGGCAGAGGTGTGAAATCTCTTCTCACATGCAGATTTATGCCTGGGGGGGACCGGGGGCAGGGGAGGGGGGAGAAACACCCCTGGAGTCTCCCCTTTTCCAGTCTGTGAGTGTCAGGCTCTTTCAGGGGAGGGACGTTGCTGCGTCCCAGACACAGCCACAACCCTGATCAGGCACTTCAGGTCACCTCTTGTGGGGGGAACTGGTTTTACTGGGCCCTTCCATTCCAGTGCCTGGAGCCTTTCCCTGCCTCTCCCGGCCCTCTGGACAAGGTGGCCCTGTGCAGTCTTAATGTAGAAACCAAAGAGTTCCACCCTCCCCAACCCTATGTTCCCACTGCCCCCCGCCCCCTCTCCCAAATCCCAGTCTTTGTCAAGACTGCAATCACTCCTTGCTTGGCCAGCCCACCCCCCCCACCCCTTCCATTTTGCTCAAGGAGGGAGAAGGGTGGGGGGCAATTCTCCACCACAGGGATGGTGGGGGGGGGCTTGGGGTGCCTGGCACTGCTTGTGTCACTCTGTACATAGTGTGCATATGTGTATGTCTCTCCTGTGGGTGTTACCCCAGCCTGCCTTTTGTTTGAAAGAAACAGCAGTGCCTCCCCTCCCCATTAAACCCTTTCTCAGGGGATTGTGAGCCGTGTGCCTTTTTATCCCTGCAGGTGGGCTCCAAGCTGGACCCCTGTGCCAGGTGCTGTATAGCCCCCCCTCACCCCCACCCTCTCCCTCTTTCCTGCATCTGGGACCAAGACCTACTTGTGCCCGGCCCTGCAGAAGCACCTCCCCCTTTGGAGTGGGGATCCAGCCATAGCACGTGCTGCACAGACCAACCACACACCGATTCCCACCGCAGGGGTGGAGGGAGGAAAGGGCAGTGCTGCCCCCCCGTGTTGCAGACCTGGCAGCATTGAACAAAGGCACCGGCAGAAGCACAGTGAAACCCATGTATGCTTGGAGGCATAGTCTCAAGGTGCGGCTCAGTGCCTCTGGGGCTATGCCTGGATCTGAGGCTTTTCCTTCAGACCATCTTGGCATCTCTGGGGGCTACTCTGGGCTCTTCCTTAGGTGTTGGGGCACTATCTTGGCACCTTTAGGGCTGCTCTGAGTGCTGGGGACTCTTTGTAGGGTCTCTAGGACTGTCTAGGTGTGTTTGGGGCTGCTCTGGGGCTTTTCTGGGGTCTCTGGGTGGCCTTTTGATGGCTCTGAGCTGCTATGTTTCTCCAGTGTTCTTTCTGAGGGCTGCCTTGCTGCTTCTGCAAGCTGGCTGGGCTTCCCAAGGCCCCTAAGGGCACACTTGGTGTCTTCAGGGTAGCACCGGGTGTTTCAAACCTATAAATTGGGTGGTTTAGGCCATCCTTGTGTCTCTGGGGGTGCTCCAGGGCTCTTTCCAGGCTATTAGTACATTGCTGGGGCTGTTCTCGAGGTCTCCAAGTGGATGTCTTTGTGCTGCTTGAGCTGCTCCAGGTGTGCTGGGGCGTCCCCAGTTATTCCAAGGCTCCTGCAGATTGGGCTCTTCCAGAACCTCCAAGTCATGCTCAAGAGCATCTTTCCTGGTCCCTGGGCCTGTTCTCAGACTGACTGGGGTTCTTTCAGGGTCTGAAGGTGTCCTGTCAAAGTCTCGGGGGCTTTCTGGGACTTTCCAGGTGCTGTGGGATCTCTGTGGCCGGGGTGGGTCCCCAGGGGCTGCAGACTCTGGGCCTTTCCCGATCGCTGGGGCTTCCTCAGGGCCCCGAGGCCTGTCCTGCCCTGCAGGGCTGCACCTCAGACCCGCGGGGAGCGTTCAGGGTCTCCAGGGCTTGCTCCTGCTCCTCCTCCGTGGCCTTCGGATCTGATTTCCGGGCAGTTATGAGGGTCCCTGCGCGCCTTCCCGGGCCTGCACCGGGAACCGGCGTTTCCATGGCGACGGCTCGGCGTCAGCCCGTAGCAAGCCGACGGCGCTGCGCGCGCAGCGGCGGCACGCGCCCGCAAGCGGGCGGGGGAAGCCCCGCCCCTCCACCGCCTGCCCCGCCCTGTCCCTCCGCGCGGCATGCTGGGTGCAGCTCCCGCACTCCGCCGAGCGGCTGCGGGCCGGCCTTCGCCGGCTTGGAGCTGCTGCGCCGCGGGGCCCCGTCACGTTCTCTGCAGCGCTCCCCGCCGGCGCGGCATACCGGGCGTCGGCCGGTTGGAAAAGGGCTCGTGCCTGCTCCGCCGCCGTTTTGGGCATCCCTCCGGGGCTGGGCAGCGTCCTGGGGGCTCTGCCGGCATCGCTGCGGCTCGGCGTTGATTGGGGTGTGGGTAAAGCACTGAAGGAGCAGAGAAAGCCTCCTCCGACACCCAGGGCAGAGCTGGTCTCGGCAGGTGCGGCGGTTCTGGGTGTAATGTACCATAGCGGTGCCGGGTTTCCATGGTGGGAGAGGCGATGTGGCTTAGCCGTGGCGGGGGGGCTGCAGCCCGAGGGAAGGGAGGTGCTGTTGTGCCTGGATTTAGGGGTCTGCTGAGGGCAAGCAGAGGTCTGTAACCCTGAAAAGGGAGGCAGGAGGCAGGTCTCATTTATTAGCAGTGATAAGCCACCCTTTTCCTTTCCTTCTTGGGAAAGGGATAAGAGAATTTTCACCGGTCGATCTAGGCTTACTGTTCTTGGGAAGGGATGAAATACAGGTTTCTCTGAGCTGGAACTGTAATAAAAAGAAGATAACAGAAGCAAAGTTCATAAAAAAAGCTGAGTTTGTGATCGTGGTCTGATGTGTGTCGATGGAGGTGTCCAGGCACACAGGAAAAGGCACGTGGGATGGAGGGAGTGGAGAGAGTGTGTTGCATCCCGGCCAGATCTCTTCCTAGTGGTGCCCTGTTTTGTCCTTCCTGCTATTACGCTTACAGTAGAGCTGATGCAGCCTTGTCACCGGGTCTCTCCTCAGTAATGAAGCACGTGTCTTGTGCTGAGGACTGAGAGCGGCTCAGCAGGGCAGAGCGAGCGCTGTCAGCAGGCTCGGTGGGGCTGAACAAGTCTAACACTTGGTGACATGGGCACCGGGGTTCTGGACGTGCAGTGGGGGAACACCGGCAGGTTGCAGACAGGAAGGCTGCGGTCAATGGGGAGGGTTTGGAGAAGCTGCCATGGAGGCAGAGCCAAGGGTGGGTGGGTGAAAGGAGGCGGTTGTTGGGAGCGTCTTCTGGGGACAGAGTCTGCGTAGAGCTATACTGAGGATAAGTGAGGTGGGAGCCTTACAGGAGAGAGGGGTTTGGAGGTAGGTGGGGAGGGTAGGCCTGAGAGGATGGCTTGGGCCTTTCTTTGCTCCTCTTTGCCATCTGTGGCACCCATCAGGCTTCATCTGTCTTGCCTATGGGGGTTCTGACTTCCAAGCCAAATAATTATTTGCATTATTCCTGCTGCTTGAAACGCATGATACATACATCATTGTGCCACCACAACGGTCACCTCGCGAGCACCAGCTGAAATTGCCAATCCCTTCTGCATGGATCAGATTTGTCTTGCTCTCCATGATGAAGCAGTGAGTGTTGTGTTGTGTTCTTGTGTCACAGGTTTTTCTTGCCAGCTGTCTTAGCTCTGGTTGTCTCAGGTTTGCTAGCTCTTCTTTGCACAGGGGGCCATGCTTTCTGTGTCCTTGAGTGTGCTTTTCCATGTGCCCCAGAGCCCTCGGTGCACCTTTCAGAGCAACCCAGACCTTGCACAGATCAGGTGTGTGTACTGATGTCTCTACTGTGGTCGTGTTGGCCAAAGTCTTTCAGTCTGGCCATCTTGATGACCGCCCTCTCAGCTCTGCTGGCCTTTCTGCAGTGGGAAGTACTTGCTGATCCATCTTGCCTAGTTGTCTGTGCTCGTGTTGTGCCGTCTGCATCATGATCTTCATGGCCTAGGTCTTTTGGGTTAGCCATTGTGCTGTGTCAGTACTGCTAACGATTTTCTAATGAGCAGCATTCTCTGGCCCTTCTTTTCCAGCAGGATACCTGTGCTACACTGTTGTGCATTGTACGTTTTTTCTGGCTGGTGTTCTCTTCTGTGCTTATTGTGGTGTTCTGATGGCCTATTCCTGAATCTAGCACAGACAGTTCAGGGATGTTCTTATGCTGCTTTGTGATTTTTGTTGTTGTTTTGTGTTCTTCCTGGTCTGGGGTTGTCTTGCCTGTAGGGTTCCAGCTGTGGAAGCAAATAATGCTCATGAAGTGTATGGAGGAAGGAGGAAATAATGGGGGGCACAGAGTGGTGGTGAGGAGCGGGGGTGGAGGCAGAAGAAGTTGCAGGATAGGGTGGCTGTCAGGGACGTCATCAACGTGTTGATTTGGGTTCAGAGAGCATGTGTTGTGTGGTACTGGTGGGCTGTTTGGTTAATGGCCAATAAGGAGGTAAATACCTGGCCCTTTCCTCACAGGCACTGCAACTGACTGACGATGGCACAGCGGTTTGGCTAGCAGTCTGGGGCAAGTTTCTCCTGGCTGGTGGTGGACAAGTGCCAGGGCAAGAGAGCTCCTCTGAGTTGCCTGGGGCACCTGCGACTCTCATGCCTGCTGGTAACAATGCCACCCCAAAGTATCAGGGAAAGGGGAGATGGCACTGCAGAGCAATGATATCAGGTGGGTGGGGCAGGTCTGCCTGGAGGACCTATTTGATCTTCCCTGGCCTTCTGGTCTGAGGTTTCTTCCCAGAGTGTATGGCTGCCTGTTGCAGATGCAGCTGTGCTGCAGCTGCAGGGAGGCAGGTGTAAGCAGACTTGCAGGCCCAGGCCCAGAGCCTGGGCTACGGCTTTGTCAACTGTGTTGAGAGGGGCAACGCCAACAAGGCCATCAGCACCCTCAATGGCCTCAACTGCAGACCAAGATCATCAGGGAGCCGGACACCAGGGGGTCCCTTGGGGCAGGCAGATGCCAGAGTCTTTTGGCGGGATGGACAGCAAAGGGTCCTTCCTGGGGGGTGTGTGGTCCTGGGTCCCTGAGGGGGGGGCCCATGGGTGGGAGGTGGTTCTGGTGCCCGGACACCTGGGTCCCCGGGGCTGACCGCCACCCCCGACGTGTCCTATGCCCAGCCTAGCTCGGTCTCCATTTGCGATGCCAACCTTTACACGAGCGGCTTCCCCAAGGACGTGGGGCAGGAGGTGGAGTAGCTCTTCTCCCAGTACAGCCGCATCATCAGCTCCTGCATCCTCATCGACCAGGTCACAGATGCGCCCAGATGCCTGGGTCCCCCTGGGAGAGGGGGGCTGCCCAGATCCCTGGGTCCCTAGTAGGGTCTACAGAGCGGGGGAATGGTTCCTGGATCCTGTGGGTGGGCAGTGGGGTGTTGGGGCGGAGGGATTCCTCGGACATCTGGGTCCCGCAGGAGGGTCTGTGGGGGAGGATTTCCCGGATGCCTGGGTCCTGCAGGCATGCAGCAGAGTCTCAGGGCTCTGCCTCCTGGACTCCCCACGCACAGGTGTCTCACAGCAGGTGGGCTTCATCTGCATTGACAAGTGCATGGAGGTGGAGGAGACCATCCAGGGGCTGCAGGGGCAGAAGCCGCTGGGTGCTGCCGAGCCCATCGCTGTCAAGTTCACCAACAGCCCGGGCTGTTCTGCTAACAACAGGAGTGCTAACGGTAGTGAGGAGAGAGGCCAATGCAGCGAGTGGTGACTCCCCCAGAGCAACAGACACAAAACCATCTATTTTTTGTAAGAGAAGCAGCAGGGGGGGAGAAGAAAAAAAAATTCCTCTGAAGTCCCCCCTAACCACCCCTCCGCAGGGAAGTTGTGGGGGGTGGGAATCTGTCATGTGCCCCCCTCAGTTGTTTGGAGGCAGGGCCAAAGGTTGTGATCCCCAAGTGGGGTCACAGCATGTTTCGGGGGAGGTTGATGGTGCTAAAGGGGCCTCAATCAGGTTGAGGCTGTCAGGAGGTCCTGCTGCCCGAGCCCCCAGCACCCCCAAACCCAGGGGGTCTTGTCCACACTCCCCTGTCCCCACCCTTCTCCAAATACCCTAAAACAGGCATTTTTGCCCCAACCTCCTCAGCTTGCTGGGGTGGATGCTTTTGCTTGGCTGATTCTAGCATCCTGGCCAGAAAAGCCCCAAAACCCCCAATCCCCTCCACCCCCGACAGGCTGAGCCCCCCATAGCAGACCCATTGTCATCTTCATAATCATCATCATCATCTATTATTATTGTTGTTGTTATTACTATTATTATTTATTTTCTCTTCTCCATCAGGATAATTTCTTGCTTTTCAGTGGTTTTGGTTCCTATTTATTTCCAATTCTTTGCTGGCTTTCCCCAGCCCTGGGACCCCCAGGACCCTCTGCCCCTCCCAGGACCCCTGGGTCCCCACCCCCCTGCATCGCACTTTTGGTGTCGTGTCGTGCCCATTTGCAATTTCTTGTGGTTTTAACTTACTGTTAACATAAATATTACCAGCCCCGCACCTGTGTGGGCGTGTGTCCCCAGGGCAGGAGAGGGACCCAGGCATCCGGGGCCACCTCCACCCCCCAGGGTCTGCCCCCCCCGGCAGCTCTGTCCTGTTCCCTTTTTCTTTTTTCATCTCTTGCTTACTCTGCTTTTCCTTCTGTCCCTATTTCTTTCCTCTCTCTATCCCTATCTCCCTATTATTTATTGCTCCATCTTCATCCTGCTTTCTGTCCCCGTCTTTCTCTTGCTCCATCTTTCCGTCATTCTCCCTATTGCTGTCGTTCTCTGTCCCAGTGTCCTGCTTCCTGTCCCTCTCTTCTTCTCTGAATCCCATTTTCTGGCTCCCTGTCCCTCACAAGTTTTCTATATCCCTCCAACTGTATTCCCATCCTTCTTTTTCCCTCTGTAGTGGTTTAACCTCAGCCGGCCACTAAGCACCACACAGCCGCTCGCTCACTCCCCCCCAGTGGGATGGGGGAGAGAATCAAAAGGGTAAAAGTGAGAAAACTCGTGGGTTGAGATAAACACAGTTTAATAGGTAAAGCAAAAGCTGCGCACGCAAGCAAAGCAAAACAAGGCATTCATTCACTACTTCCCATGGGCAGGCAGGTGTTCAGCCATCTCCAGGAAAGCAGGGCTCCATCACGCGTAACGGTTACTTGGGAAGACAAACGCCATCACTCCAAACGTCCCCCCCCTTCCTTCTTCTTCCCCCAGCTTTATATACTGAGCATGACGTCCCATGGTATGGAATATCCCTTTGGCCAGTTTGGGTCAGCTGTCCTGGCTGTGCCCCCTCCCAGCTTCTTGTGCACCTCCAGCCTTCTCAGTCCGTAGAGCATGGGAAACTAAAAAGTCCTTGACTAGTGTAAACACTACCTAGCAACAACTAAAACATTGGTGTGTTATCAAGGTTGGTTCTCACCCTAAATGCAAAACACAGCACTGTACCAGCTATTAGGAAGGAAATTAACTCTATCCCTGCCGAAACCAGGACACCCTCTCTCCCCCTCTGTCCTGCTGCCCATTGCCAATTTTTCTTTCTCTTTCTTTGTGTCCTGGTCCTATCACTCTCTTTGTCTGTCCCTGTACTGGTTTTGGCTGTTTTGGGATGGAGTTAATTTCTTCATAGTAGCTTTTATGGGGCTATGTTTTGGATTTGTGATGAAAACAGCGTTGATAACACAGGGCTGTGTTAGTTATTGCTGAACAGCTCTTACACAGCATCAAGGCCTTCTCTGTTTCTCATGCTGCCCCACCAGCGAGCAGGCTGGGAGTGGGCAAGACGATGGGAGGGGACACAGCTGGGACAGCTGACCTCAACTGACCAAAGGGATATCCCAGACCATATGGCATTGTGCTCAGCAGTAAAAGCTGGGGGAAGGAGGGGATGTTCGGAGTGATGGCATTTGTCTTCACAAGTACCCATTACGCATGATAGAGCCCTGCTTTCCTGGAGATGGCTGAACACCTGCCTGCCGATGGGAAGTAGCGAATAAATTCCTTGTTTTGCTTTGCTTGCACGTGTGGCTTCTGCTTTACCAATTAAACTGTTTTTATCTCAACCCACAAGTTTTTTAACTTTTGCCCTTCCTGTTCTCCCCCCATCCCACTGAGGGGGAGCGAGTGAGTGGCTGTGTGGTGTTGAGCTGCCTGCTGGGGTTAAACCACAACAGTCCCTCTATCCCTAATGTTTCTTTCTCTATCTCTGTCCAGCTCCCTCTCCCTTTTTTTCTCTCATTATCCCTCTGTCCTGCTTCTTGTCCCCATCTTTTCTGTCTGTATCTTTCTGTCCTGCTGCCTGTCTCATTGTTTCTCGCTGTATCCCCCTCATCCAGCCAGCTGTCTCTTGTATCCTCTGTCCTGCTCCTCGGACCCTTTTCCTCCATCTCCGTCCTGCAGCCCATTGCTTTTTTCTTCTCCATCTTTGTCCTGATCTGCATCCCTTTTTTTCTCTCTCTGGCTTGTTCCCTGTCCTTCTTTTTCTCTCTGTCTGTATGTTCTGCTCCCTGTCCCAGTCCTGCTCTCTCCCCTTCCTTCTTCCTCTTCTCGTTTTCTCTCTCTCCCCCTCTGTCCTGCTCCCCATTCATCTCTTTCTCTCCCTCTATCCCTAAACCATATCCTTAGTTACTGACCTACAAAGATTCTAGTCCCATAGTGAGTTTTTCCTTATCTAGAGAATTTATGGTTTGTCTGAATGCATAAAAGCACGTAAACCTAAAGATAAGGTGGGATTTATCCTCGGTGCTTCTTCATGATTTTATGTTCTAATAAACAGCAAAAGCTCAAAGTAAACTTATGTTTCAGTCTACTTTGACAGGTGTTACCAGGAGGGGACAGTGTAGAACTGTCCTGTTGGTGCAGCAGGGAAATGTAGATAGCACTGTGACTGCTGAATGACCCCAAAAATCACCTAAAAGACTCTGAGTCACCTACCCCATCTTGAACCACCTCTCTTTTGGTCTTTGAGCTCCTCTAGGACCTCTGTGCTGTACACAGAAGCTGTCCCGAGGTCCCGTTGTTCCATGCGAGCCTTTTCCTGCCTGCATAATCCTTTTAGGACCCCTCTAGCATCATCCCAACCCCTCCTGCATCCCTCACTGTGTCCCAGAGCTTTCTTTTGCCCCTCTTACTCCCTTTGGACCCCTTTAGTCTCCTTGGGACCCCTCCTGATGCCGCCTTTGGGCTGCAGAGCACAAAGAGCCACTGAGGTTGCCTCCATTCTGTCCCTGGCCCCCTGAGGACACATGTACTCTGCTCAGATCCACCCCCCCCCCCCCCCCCCCAAGTTCCTTGCCATGTCCCTGAGCCTTCTTTGGTCTCTCTGGTCCCTTCTTGTCACTGTAGCGCACTTTGAGCCTCTCTTGTTTCTTCAGATCCCCTCCTGAGGCCTTCCTTGTGTCCTGAAGCACTCCTTTTGCCCTCTCTCTCTCTGGGCTCTTCTGTAAGCCCTTGAGCCCCCCCATTACCTCTGTCATTTGCTCCAGAAGCCATCTGAAGGTCCCATCGTGCTCCACAGCTTTTTGCTGCCCTTGTCACTGGGGTCCTGGGATGCCTCATCGGTGCTGCTGTGTTGCGCTGCGCCCAGGCATGCGGTGTGGAGGGACACCCTTCTCTCTGTCCTCTGCTCTGCCCAAGCTGGTGGCCAGGTCTTCCCAGGTGAGCACTAGGCCAGGGTGCCTGGGCTGCTGGGTGTGGGACAGAGAACAGGGGCTGGGGGCAGGACACAAAGGACCATGCAGGTGAGAACCAGCTGCCCTGGATGATTGAGGTGGGCAATGACTGGAGAGGAGTGACAGGAGCAGGGCAAGATGGTGAGGAGGGAGGTGCATTATCAGAGGCAGTACCGTGGGAAGGAGTAACTTCTCCCTGTCCTCTGCAGGGAAAAAAAAACTATGTCAAAGCTGTCCTGGAGAAATACTTGCCATTTGCCATTCAGGTTATGAAACTGCATGACTTCCTGAGAACGGTTGTGTGCACGTGGTGTTGCAGGTCAGGACTGCCTGGGCAGGGATCCCCAAGTTGCGTGCCAAGCCTGCAGGACAGCTCTCTGCGGAACAAAAGTCAAGGACAACTTCTTAGAGGTAAGAAACTTTCAATTTGCTCACCTCAGGACCCATCCATTTGCCTCTAGGCATCTCAAAAGCTTTTTATTTGCCGCCTTGTTCCCTCAGAAGCCCATTTCCTTCTAATTCCCATGATTACTCTGCTTGCCTTTTGGTCCCTGCGGGCTCTTTGGTACCATCAAGATGGTACCTGTTTGTCCTTTTGCTCCATTAAATCCCCCCTTTTTTCTCTCTGGTCCCCTCAAAACTTCTCAATTTGCTTTTGGTACATCCCAGAGGCCTTTCCGCCCCCCCCCCCCCCCGTCCCTTCTCAAGACCCCTTTGTTTGCACCCAGTCCCCTCAGAACTCCTCCGATTTCCATCTGCTCCTCTCAGGACAGCTGGGCTTGTCTTTTAGGGCACCCGAGAGCCCCACATTTACCTTCCTTGTACCCCCAGAGCCACCCCTCCCCATTCTTGTTGCCTGGGGACCTGCCTATTTGTTTATCTTGCACCCCAGAGACCTCCGTTTGCCTTTCTCGTGACCCAGAGGTCTTTGTGTGCCCACGAGTCCCTGCAGGACCTCTCCATTGGTCAGCATGCCTTGGAGCCATCCTTTTGCCTTTTCACTGCAGCCACCTTGATAAGCTGTCTGATTCCCTCCATACACTTCACTTAGTGTTACTTAAGGTGCTTGGTACAGTTTCTGATGCTTTTTTGTTTTGTTTTGTTTCAACCCTATCCTGGTGTTTCCTGTCCTTTGGGACTTGTTTATTTCTGTTAAGGGAGTCAGATGGAGAAAACTAGGAGTCTTGGTGACTTAGAACTGTTGTTGGTGATCTACAGTATTCACTTTGCAACTAGAGATATTTTAGAGAAGGATTCCTACAGGATTTAATCCTGCTTTGTCATTCAGTCCTACCCAGAATGTAGTACTCTGCCGTATATAGTGTAGTGAATGACCATGGGGAGATGATTGCGGATCTGACTGTTGAAGGGTGCGTGGAGTTGAAGTAGATGGTCAGTATAGAGGAGGATTGGGCTGTGAAGCAGGTAAGTAACTGGTTTGTGCGAGTGTGGGACTGCAAATTCTTTTGAGGGGCTTTCTAGTTTCTGGTGTCATCTGACGGGTCAAGTGTTATTCTTGTGTGCAGGTTTGGAAGGTGGGGGCCCACTGCAACGTGCAGAGCTCCCTTGTTTTCCGCCAGGAATCCAAATCACGGAGATGATGTTGCTGTGAAGAGACAGTTGTAAAGATGCTAAGGACAGCTGTGTGTCTCATGTAGAATAAAATTCTTTGTGCTCTGTGTGTGTTCCTCCTTTGAAATAAAGGTGAGCTGGCACGGTGTTTCAGCGTTATGTATTGTACCTGCTGTGATGTGTCTGTCCTCACCACAGCTCGCATTCGTTTCCATTGCGTCGCCACAGTCTCGGCAGCATCGTGGGTTTTGTTGGACACGCTGTTGGTGGAGCCAGCAGTCAATAGGGTCACAGGTGCTCGGGTAGGCGGCACTGCATTGGCTGGAGGCTCCTGTTGGCATAGCAGCAATCGTTCGGTGCAGCCGGTGGTGGTGGCACAGCCACATGGCCAGCAGTTTGATGTTGTGGTATATCTGTTGCACGTGTGTTTGGTGCCCTAGGAATTTGGGGTTCCCAGAAAAAATGGGTGGCGGAGCTGGAGGAGAGCAGGTGATGGCTAAAGGCCGAGTTGCTTGCTCGGAGGGGTCACTCTCTGCGGAGCTTCAAACTTTGGAGCTGAAGTGCAAAATCATCAAGTGTCCGAGCTGGACTAACACTTGTCCAATCTCTGGTCACATCGAGGCGCCCCGGTTGTTTTTCCTGGGACTTCTAAAGCCCTGGGTTTCTATTATTTTAATTTTTACTACTTATTTACTTTAAAACATTTAGGACACAATTTTAAATAACTGCAACTAGAATAGTCTTTGAGAGTAAATAATGGCTATAATCTACTCTAGCTATTACTTAAAACTTTGCAGACAGTAATTACTCCCAATTTATGTAATAAAATTACAAATAGCAGAATATAAGTAATAGAGCACTAATCGGAAGTAATACCTGTAGAGAATCAGCTCTAATTAATATTAAAAAAAAAATAATCATGCATGCTAGTTAATCCACTTAGTAGTAAAGTAACGATTAAAATGTTAGAGTGTAAACAAATAAAAGAAATGTTATTTAGGAGTGAGTAATAACTAAATTTAATTACAGCTATTGCTTAACAAACCAGGGAGTAATTATTCCCAATCTGTATTGTAATTAAAAAATTTAATAATTTAGAAATTCTTTTTAAGTGATAAAGATATAAAACTAATTCGGAGTCATTAATAGCTAAATTTAACATAGCCATTATTAAATAAATTGCAGACGTTAATGACTGAATCGGAAACAAAATAATAGAGTTTTAGATTTTAAAACAAATAGAATTGGAAACTAATTGGGAGTCTTTAACGCTTAAATTATAACAGAGCCATAAGTAAGTTCGAAGGCAGTAATGACTCCCGCTTAGAACCAAAATAGTAATCGAAGCTTTAGATTTTTAAATAAAGAGAAATACAAATGAATCATTAAATAATGGCTACGTTTAAATGTAGGTATTAAAAAAATTCCCAGACAGTAACGATTCCCAACGAGAACTAACATAATATTAAAAGATTTAGATTTAAAATAAAAGTAAAATTAGGAAACTAACAGTGAGTCACAACTACCTAAATTTAAACATAGCTATTTTTTGGGGGGGGGGGGGGGCTGGTGGGAAAATAATCACAGGTACTAATTACTTCCAAGTAGAGCTAAAATAAAAATAATGCAAATTAAATCTGATTAACAAAAAGTTAAATTTAATTTTAAAAACATTTAGGATGCTAATTGGGCATCATTAATGCCTATTACTTATTTAATAATAGCAATGTTAAATGTATGCATTAACGATGCCCAAGCAGTATTATCATAATAAAAATTTCTAGTTATGAAGTGGAAATAGAATACTAATTGGGAGCAGTTTATTATAATAATCTCTTATTAATTGTGGTACTTAATGTACTCCTAGTTAGGTTTCTAATTCATAATCTGGAATCGTGATTTAGAATAGTAATTAACCTTTCCTTTTGCGTCAGTCTGTCTTTTGCACTTTGTCTCCTTTTCCATTTTTCCTGCAGCAGTTGTAACTGGAGCACTCTTCAGGTGCGAGCCATTTGTTCCTTGTCTTTTACAACATCAAGCTATTTAATTAGACCATTTAAATAATATAATGTTATCCAATTCAATAATTAGATAAAATGCCAGGAATGAATTAATTGCGCCCAAGGAGTATTCCACTTCATAGTGTTGCGCCAGTGCTGAGACTTGTCAGTTTTATACTTTTTCCTTACCAGACTGTTACGCATCCATAGACCCGTCATCGCTGTTTTAATGTGGAGTAACTACTGATCGGGATGATCATGAGAACCGAATGTTGTAACCTATAATTAGCAATAATGAGTAAACAGCAAGTATTGCTTAAATACGCAAATACCGCAATTATGCAAATTAGGGCGCCCCTCCCCGTCCCCACCCCGCCCCGGTCTCGCCTCATAATTAACAAACAAGCACCCCCGTCCCCGCGCACGCACCAAGCACCGGCCGCAGCCCCGGAGCCCCGCGCCGGCCCCGACGCGAAACGACGCGGACGCAGAGCCGAGGCGGTGGCACCACCACGGCGCCTGAGCTCCGCCAGCGGCCGCCGCCAGCCGGCAAACGCAGTCCACGGCAACGGCGGCCGTTACCGCTGAAACCCGCGCGAGAGGCCCCGAGACGCGGAGAAACGCGGGCGCCGGGCACCAGAGACCCACGTCCGAAGGACTAACCGGCACCCGCGGAGCTCCGGTGGGCTCCCCGCCACACGGAGCGGCTTCTCGTCTGCGAGCACACACTCCCGCCGTCCCGGAGCGACGGCCGACCCGCACGCACCAGCTACCGGATTCCGTCGGCCGGCGCGCGGCGCCGAGAGCGCCCACTAGCGCTCCAGGAAAGAATCTCTACGCACCCGAGGGCCTCCCGGAAGTCGCGCTCTATGGGCCGGCAGTCCTCCAGGACGCCGGAAGTGCCCTTCAGTCCTCCGGAAGTCGCGCTCTATGGGCCGGCAGTCCTCCAGGACGCCGGAAGTGCCCTTCAGTCCTCCGGAAGTCGCGCTCTATGGGCCGGCAGTCCTCCAGGACGCCGGAAGTGCCCTTCAGTCCTCCGGAAGTCGCGCTCTATGGGCCGGCAGTCCTCCAGGACGCCGGAAGTGCCCTTCAGTCCTCCGGAAGTCGCGCTCTATGGGCCGGCAGTCCTCCAGGACGCCGGAAGTGCCCTTCAGTCCTCCGGAAGTCGCGCTCTATGGGCCGGCAGTCCTCCAGGATGCCGGAAGTGCCCTTCAGTCCTCCGGAAGTCGCGCTCTATGGGCCGGCAGTCCTCCAGGATGCCGGAAGTGCCCTTCAGTCCTCCGGAAGTCGCGCTCTATGGGCCGGCAGTCCTCCAGGATGCCGGAAGTGCCCTTCAGTCCTCCGGAAGTCGCGCTCTATGGGCCGGCAGTCCTCCAGGACGCCGGAAGTGCCCTTCAGTCCTCCGGAAGTCGCGCTCTATGGGCCGGCAGTCCTCCAGGACTCCGGAAGTGCCCTTCAGTCCTCCGGAAGTCGCGCTCTATGGGCCGGCAGTCCTCCCGGGACCCTGGTATTTCCTGTCAGTCCTCCAGAGGTCACACTGAATGTAACAGCGCTCCTTCAAAACTACAGCAAAGCTTCCCAAATTAACCGCAAAAATAACTAAAAAATAAAAAAATTAAAGTACCACTGTGGAAATGTCTTCTCCACAATAACAAATTGGCATAGCTTGAACATAAGTGGTATGATAATCGCTGGAGGTGACTCAAAGCTCCCAGAAGGAAAAAAACCAGCTACTGGAAGTCAGCCATACCAGACTAGAACTAACACATAGAACACCAGAATCAAAGTACAAAAAAACCCAAGAACTCACCCAGACGATGTGTCAAACACACATCCTACACCCCCCTATCCTAACCCCAAGAAAGACAACAGGAGGAAGGCAACACCCTGAAATCCAAAACTATGAAATATACAAGGTAAGGCAAAACCAACTCCACCAGCCCAAAACTAACACTCTTTAACCATATCCCACTTAAACCCTAGCACCCAATAACCCCACCACCACGATAACCCTAGGTAGCGATCACAGATGCAAGCTAAGAGGCTTCCCCACCCACACCTGTGAAAAGATCATGACCATGGGGTTCTAAAGATTCAACAACAGACAGGAACACAGAGGTATGGGGTTCTAAGAATTTATTTATTGCAAATTATGTGGCCAAAGCACACGAGTTCCTGCTGCCTTCCAGAGTGTCTGACAGCTTTAGCTAGGCTTTGCTGAGGCCTGTAAGGGGCCCTGCTTCTCTCCAGAGTGCCCCAGGGCTTTTGTGGGGCTTTGCCAAGGCCTGTGTGGGGTGGCTACCTTCCAGAGTGTCTGATGGTTCAGTGGGTTTGGCTTGGACCTGGGGGGCATGGCCTTGTCCATCACTCCTCCTTCTTGTTTCAGGGGCTATCGTGGGCTGCCTTTGGGGGGGGATGCAGAAGATGGGGTTGGGGGGGGGGGGGGGGGCGCTAAGGTGGTTTAGGGGGGGTGCAAAGGGGTTTAGGCGGGGCCCCTGTACCTGCAGCTGGTCCAGCAGCTGGTCATACTCCTGAGCCCCTCAGCCTGGTACCACATGACCTGCACCTTGTTCTCCACCTTCTCCAGAGCTGTGATGGTCACCCCCAAAACCTGCTGATTCCCTCCACCCCATAACACCCCAGAGCACCCCACCTCCTCCCTCTCCACCATGGACAGCCATTGCCACCTTCCTCTACACCAAGGTCTTCCTCATCCTCCTGCTTTGCATCCCCTTTGTCTCAGCTGCCAGGTTTGGGCATGTTTTTCTGTTGCTGTTATTTACTTTTTTATTTATCTGTCCTCTACATTGTCACTTTAAAAATTTTCTTTCTGTATACGTTTATCCAGATGTCTAACCCTATTTTTTTATTATTTCCTGTCTTTCCTGTGTCATGTTGCTTTTAAACCTTTTTTATATCTACTTTTATCCAGTTCATTGTCTTTATTTATTTCATTCTAGTCTGTGCCATACCCTGTCACTTTTTAAATTTTCTATGTCTTTGTTTATTTAGCTTGCTGTTCCTGTTTTTTAATTTTTTCCTTTACTTCCTTAATCTTGTCATTTTATAAAAATTTTTTTCTACGTCTGCTTTTATCTAGTTCCTGTCCCTATTTTCTAATTCTGTCTTGTCTGTTGGGTACTCTCTCAATTTGTCAGTTTTCTTTCTATGTCTCCATTTATTTAGTTTGTTGTCCCTGTATTTTAATTCTTTCCTCCTTTAAGGCCTTTGTTTTCCATTTTTTTCCTATGTCTACTTTTATCTAGTTTTCTGTCCCTATTTTCTAATTTTTTTCTCCTCTGCCTTGTATCCTTTTGCTTTTTTAAATTTTCTTTCTATATCTACTTTTATCAAGTTGTCTATCCCTATTTTTTAATTCTTTCTTGTTTGTCGCATACAAATTGTCGCTTTTTAAATTTTCTTTGTGTCTTTTATTTTTTTTCCTCTTCTCTCAGTTCATCCCGAGGCTTTAGAGGGTCTCCTCAGCACGCTTTTATCTCTGGAGCGTAATTTGTACCCTTCCTGGGTTGTCAGAACATCTCCTCAGGTCATGCCTCTTCCTCAGAGCAGTCTTTTTGTCCTCTCCTCCATCTCACTTGCCTCCAATGGGTCAGTGTCTCCCTCGTGACATCTGTACTCTGTTCAAATCCCCTCCTGAGTACCTTTGTGCCCTCAAGCCACCTTCTATTTCTCCGGCCACCTCAGCACCCCTCTATTTCTGTCACAATGCTTCCTGCAAGCGTCCTTGTGTTCCATGGCCATCCTTTAGTTCTGCAGCAGGATTTGTATCTTTCTTATTCAGAGATAACTTTTCCTCAGGCTTTCATTTTGCCCCAGAGCACTCTTACCTTCCCTCCGCCATGTCAGATGCCTCCATTCAGTCCCCGGTCCCCTGAGGACATCTGTACTCTGTTCAAATCCCCTCCCGAGTACCTCATTGTGTCAGCAATCCTTTGTTTGTCTCTATGACCACATTCCCCCCACTCCCCAGAGCCCTCTCATTTCTGTCACAACACCTCCCGAGACTGTCCTCGTGCCCCACGGCACCCTTTGAGCTCTGCAGCCCTCTTTGTGTCTCTCTTATTCAGACAGAACCCTTCCTCAGGCTTTCTCTGTGCCCCAGAGCTCTCTCACCTTATTCACTGCCACCTAGGATGTCTCCATTCAGTCGCTCATTCCCTGAGGACATCTGTACATTGTTGGGGGGACACCTTCCTGAGTTTTGCATTGTGTCCCAGAGCCGCCTTCTGTCTCTCTTTCAGCACCCTTCTCCCATCATCATGCCTCCCGAGGCCGTCCTCCTGCCCCTCAGCCCTCTTTTGGCTCTGTAGCGCACTTTGCACCCTTCTTGCTCACTGAGAACCTTTCCTCATGCCACCTTTCATCTTCAGAACACTCACATTGTCCTCTATGCTATCTGTAGTCTGTTCAAATCCCCTCTGGACTTCATCATGTCCTTGAGCCTTCTTTTGTCTGTCCTTCTCAAAACCCCTCTGCTACTGTCACGATGCCTCCTGAGGTCTTGGATGTTCTCTGCAGCACACTTTTAGTTCTGTAAGCCCCCTTTGGACTCATTTTGTTGCAATCACACCTCTCCTAAGATCTCCGTTCCCAAAAAAGAGCATTCTTTTTCTTCTCTATGCCATCTAGAATGCCTCCTGAGACCTTCCTTGTGCTCCACAGCATTTTGGTAGCACTTTGCCTCCCTTTCAATCTCTCTTATCCCTCCAAGCCTTTCATGACCCCTCTGTTCCCAGTCACCGTGCCTCCTGAGACCTTCTTTGTGTCCCACAGCCCATTTTAACTCTGTAGCGGACTTTGATCCTCTCTCGTTACCTCCGAACCCCGTCCTCGGGTTGGTTTGTGCCTCAGAGTGCTCTTATCATCCTGTCTGCCATCTAGGGTGCCTCCATTTAGTACCCAGCCTCCTGAGGACATCTGTACTCTGTTCAAATCCCCTCCAGACTCCCTCCTTGTGTCCCTGAGCCTTCTTTGGTCTCTCTGGCCCATTCAGGACCCCTCTAATGGTGCCGCGATGCCTATCAATGCCTTAGAGGTTGCCCTTAGGATGCTTTTAGCTTTGTAGCGGACCTTGCATCCCTCTCATTCCCTCAGAAGACTTCCTGTGCCCGTATCTGTGACAAGCCCAGTTATTTGGTCCTCTCTTCCCTCTAGCTGTGCCTCTATTCATTCCCTGGCCCTCTGATGACATGTTTACTCAGTTCACATTCCCTCTGGATTTAATTGTTCTGTCCCCCGTCCTTTTTCTGTGTCTCTGCCTCCCTCGGGACACTTTTTTCTCCCAGTCATGATGCCTCCTGAGACCTTCCTTGTGCTCCACATCCATCCTGTAGCACTTTGAGCTGCAAAGCACTCATTTGTTCCTCTACGCTACCTAGGATTCCTGTGTTCAGTCCCTGGCCACCTGAGACCATCTGTACTCTGCTCAGATGTTCACCCGAGTTCCTCCTTGTTGTCCTCAAGCCTTCTTTTTCCTGTCAGCCACCCTCAACACCCCTCTCCTCACAGTCACGATACCTCCTGAGACCTTCCTCATTCTCCTTGTAGCATTTTATCGCCGTTTCAATCTTTCTTGTTCCGTCAGAGCCTCACATCTTTCTTTGCTATGCAGCGCTCCTTTATCTTTCTCTCTGCCATCGAGGGTGTCTCCGTTCGGTTCCTCTCTCACTCAGTCATCTGTAGTTTGCCTAGATGCCCTCTTGAGACTCCAAGGCCCTCACTGTGTCTCCAAGCCTTCTTTTCTTACCCTGCCCCCTCCTAATTCCTCTACTCTCTCTAACGATGCCTTTCAAGTCCTTTCTTGTACTCCACAGCACTCTTGTAGCTCCCTTTCGAATTTTTTTTTTTTGTGCTCTTCAGAGTGCTTTTATCTTACTCTTTGCCGTTTAGGATGCCTTCATTCAGCCCCCAGCCCCCTGACGACATCTGTAGTTTGTTGAAATCCCTTCAGAGTTCCTCATTGTTATCTCTGAGGCTTCTTTGGTCTCTCAGGTCCCCTCAGGACTCCTCCGCTCCCTTTGATGAGCTCTTGTGAGACATCCCCTATGCCCCAGAAGCCCCGTTCTAGCTCAGGAGGGCACTTTGCACCCCTCTTTTCCCCTCAGAACCCTTCCTGAGTCCGCATGTTACCCCAGTCGGTCTTTCTGTCCTCTCACCCATTCGGTGCACCTCCATTCAGTCCCCTAAGGACATCTGTACTTTGTTCAATTCCCTTTTGAGCTCATTGCATCCCCGAGACTTCTTTGGTCTCTCTGGCCCCTTTGGGACCTCTCTAATCCCTGTGACGATGACTCTTATTCTGTCAGAACCTTTTCCGAAGCCATCTTTCTGCTCCACAGCAGTCTGTTTTCTGTCTTATAGTATGTTTCTATCTGGTATCTGTTACCCAAAGATACCTATCGTCGGCTCAGATCTTCTCTTGAGTTTTTCAGAGAAGGCGATAGCCTTCATCTATTTTTATTGACACAGCTCCCGGGGTGTTTTTTGTTGTGTTTTGCAATTCACTTTTGTTCTAGCTACTTAGGTGTTAATTAGGCTGCTTCATACAGCTTCTGATACATTTCTTGTACTTCCATGGGGTTTTTGTGTTTTCTGTCCTTTGGGACTCATCCAGTTCTGTTAAGGGAGTCAGTCGGAGAGGCCATCGAGGCGACTCTGAATCGTCGGTCACTTATAGTAAATAATTTACTTTGCAGCCAGAAAGATTTTTGAGAAGGGATTCTTACGGGATCTGGTTCTGCTTTGTCATTCAGTCCCATCCAGAAAGTAGCTCTGGTAGCAGTTAGGTAGCACGTGTGGTCTTGCTAGAAATGAAGTGTAACCCCATAGCATTTTGGTTTTTTTTTAATACGAACCTAAAGCATGTAATTTTTGATAATAATATTGTTATTGCATTTAACGAGCTACTTTCCTACATAGCTTAGTATGACATCTATCTTTTTCTATCTATGCCCCCAAAAAATTAAGTTTAATACCTTACCCAGTCACATTGCTGATGTAATGGATGTAGTTGAAGTAAGAGAGCAGATATTGTCATTTCCAGTAAGGGTTGCTTTCTCTGTTCAGCACTTTGTGCACGGTAAACTTAAGATAGATGAAAAAAACTCCCTACTGCTCCTCTGGCCGCCTTTATGCTTTTGGGTGGTTTGTCCCTCCCCTTTCCCAGGGGATTGTGGGAAGGGTGGTGGGTGGGTCCCGGGGTATATGAGCCACAGCCTCTGGTCAGGGAGCTCATTCTGCTCCTGGGCTTCTCTGGTGTCAGTGTTTTGCTGTTCCTTCAGTCAATTGCAGCTTTTGAGCTGGTTAAGGTATTTGGGCAGATGTGTTTTGATATTTAGAAAAACAGAGGTGTCTGAGGTAAGAGCTTTGGGACCAGCCAGGGTTAAGCAGCATATATAGTGGAAAGTACACTCATATACAGGGGTCTTTTTTTTCCAGGTTAGTAATTTTGTATTGAGTGTTCGGCAGTAGCAAGATGGCTTAATACTATGCATTTTTTCTTAATTCTAGGTGCATTGCCTTTTCCTGGAATTCCTGACTTTATTGAAGATAGAGCCTTGGTTTTTTACCAGTTTTGCTGTATACTGTGTAAGTTGCTGATATAATCTCTCTTAATAGGACCGATGGTGAGACTATCTAGCAGGGGTTAGGGTGAGCATCTTGTATGCATCTGTATATGGAGTTTTAGCATTACTTGAGAAAGCAGCAGGGATGTAAGGCGTAGTGTCTTTCAGGGTATGGGATGGCTCATGGCCTCTTCTGACTGCCCACAGAGTACCATGTTGTCCCTAGAACCTTTGCAGCTTGCAGCAGGCTCCTCATAGATTGTAAGGGCTTCCCTTATCTTGTGGGCCTGTAGCAGATCCCAGAGTCTGTGGGAAGACAGAAGATAGGAGGTGTCAGCAAAAGTAGGGCACGGCTCAGAAGAGCAGCTCCTGAGGAGTGGCCGATGCAGGGGGTTCAGGGGTTGCAAATACCGGGAAGGAGCTGTCAAGAAGGAGTGGGGTTCCTTCCCTGACACTCCAGGAGAAGAGAAGGGGTTTCAAAACTTCTGGGACTGGGGGATGGTTGGTAAGAGGAGAGTTCATCAGCCTTCCTCAGATTGGTTGCAAATTATTATACGGCAACTCAGTGAAGTGTTTCTCTCTGGTTTTGCAGGTTCTGTGCGGGCTGCCTCTGGAATTGGGTGATCATTTGAGGTGAGCTGGGTAGTAGAGAGGATGAGCACGGGGCTGGTGATTTCTTGCAAGCACAATGGTAATCTTTGTGTCTTTTGGTATCCTAGGCGCCACATTGATGACAGCCGTAGCATCCAACTCCAGAATTAGCACGGAGCAGGTGAACAGAACACCACGGTGCATCTGAGGTGGGGAGTGTGGCAGGAAAGGTCTGTGACCTATGTGATGCTGACTGATGGCAGTGTTGTGTGTGGATTGGTTTGTATGTGGGTGTTTTGGGGGTTTTTCTTGTGTCTTTTGCAGATGATGAAGAGCTACCTGGCGACTGCAGGATTAGTCTAGTGGGCTGATTGTGGTTATTCTTGTCAAGCATGGGTTCAGACTCCTGGCCCTCTGAAAGCTAAGTTGAGGCACTGATGCTGGAGAGGGGTCAGGGGAGGGAGGGGACAATGTTGGTAATTGCATGAAGGGGTTTTAAAGATAGTGTAGGGGAGAGGGCTGTCCAGGAAGAGTCCCTGTTGGGCAGGTAAAGGGAGCAGGTTACTCTTCAGCACGATGCTAGTGTGTGCCAGGCAGTGCAGTACCAGCCTGTGTCTGTTGTATAGTCTGTGTGGTCTGTGTTTTGTGTCTTAGACCTTCCTTGGATCTCTATATGCTCTTTGTGCATAAGGAGCACAGCATGCACCTCGGGCACCATCCCTAGGGTCTCGAATGCCTGTACTCATTGGCATAGTGCCAATCGGGTGCTTCTCTTTTAGTGTTATAAGCTTAAAGCGTGGATCAGTCTTGCGTCTTGAAAGTTTCTAGACAGTTCTCTTTTGCAGCGTCATTCCCAGCTGCCTGAGCAGCTCTGCTCTCTAGCCATCCCTTTTCATGGACTGGGATTTCTTCCCTGCATCCTTATGTTCTTAGGTCTTGATGTCAGCTGTCTTGTGCCTATGCCTTCTCAGTTTTGAGAGTAACTTCTTGTCATGGGCCACGATGTTCTCTTTTACTGGGGTTGCCACAGAGTCTCCTCATGTCACCATCACGGTCCCGCAGGTGGTCCTGCCGGACAGCATCTTCCGTCCGGGTGTCATTCTTCTTGCCGAGAGTTTTCTCTCCTCTTTGAGACACGTTGTTTGTAGTGTCCTGCGTAGTGTCGGTCTGTGCGTGTGTGTGTCCGGCTTGGAGCTGCCCTGCCCAGGGGCGTGGAGTCAGGGGTAGGTGGAATAGCGATAGGAGTCTATGGTTAATATGTTGCTATGCCTAGACTGTTGAGGCAAAGGGTGTACAGTCCTCTCAGATCCGGCAGCCATCAGCAGGTTATGTGGACAGCTATTTCAGGAGTGTTGTAAGAAGGTGGGTCCAGTCCATGGTGTTCGGAGGCAAGATTTGACTGGTGGCTATATGAGAAGCTTATGTTTTGGGTTTTTTGTTTTATTTTGAAGGTGTGAGGCAATGTGGGATATGGGCACCAGAGCTGACTTAGGCATGGTGAGCAATGACTAGTGGGCTGAAGTAGCAGTTATTTTTCAGATGTCATAGTGTTGGTGAAGTTATAAGCATCCCTTGTTGTTTGGGTTCTACAGGTGGTACCTGCACCTCAACATGGCAACCTGAAAACAGCAGAGGCAGGGCAGGCAACCGCCCAAGGTAAAGGATCGGGAGATGGGAATCAGTGCGGGCAAGCTCTTGTTTTGGGCAGTATCTTGGCATGTGTTATTTGCATTGATTTTTGCAGGTGTTGCACATAGCATCAGAGGACTGGAACAGCACGCTGACAAGCGGTCTGAGAAGGTGAGGCGGTTGTCGGCAGGGTCAGCATCCGAGAGCTAAGTATCCTGCGGCAACTCGGTGAAGCTTTTCTCTCTTGGTTTTGCAGGTGCTGTGCAGGCTGCCTTTGGAATTGGATGAGCATTTGAGGTGAGCTGGGTAGTAGAGAGGAGGAGCACAGGTCCGGTGATATCTCGCAAGTGCAATGGTAATTTTTTGTGTCTCTTGGTATCTGAGGTGCCACAAGGAACGGTGGCCGTGGCCTACGACTCTGGAATTGGCTTGGAGAAGGCGAGCAGAACACCACAGCGCTTCCGAGGATGAAGGGTGTTGTGGAAGAGGTTGGTGTCTACTGTCATGATGCTTACTGCTGGTGTTGTGTTTTTTTTTTCTTTTGCAGATGGTGAAGAAGAACCTGGTGACTGCAGGAGAATGTCAGCTAGCTGATGTGTTTTTTGCCAAGGATGGATTCAGACCCCCGGCCCTCTGAAAGCTAAGTTGAGGGGACCGCCACTGGGGAGTGGGCCAAGGAGCCAAGGTTGGCAATTTGCAGGAGGGGGATTTAAAGTTACTATAGGGCAAAGGGCTGTCCGGGAACAGTCCCCTCTAGGCAGGCAAAGGGAGCAGGTTACTCTTTAGCATGATGCTAGCGTGGGCAGGGCAGTTCCAGCCTGTGTCTGTTGTTGTGTAGTTTGTGTGGTCTGTCTTCTGTGCCTTTAGACCTTCCTCGGGTCACAATGTGCTCCTGGCGCTCAAGGAGCATGGCAGGCGCCTCGGGCGCCATCCCTAGGGTCTCGAGTGCGTGTACTCATCGGCATAGTGCCAATTGGGCGCCGCTTTTCTTGCGTTACAAGCTTAAAGCGTGGATCGGTCTTGCGTCTCGGAAGTTTCTGGACGGTCTCTTTTATGGCGTTGTTCCCAGCTGCGTGAGCAGCTCTGCTCTCTAGCCATCCATTTTTGCAGACTGGCACTTCTTCCCTGCATCCTTATGTTCTTAGGTCTTGAAGCCAGGCTTCTTGCGCATACGTCTCCTCGCTTTTGAGCGTAACTTCTTGTCACGGGCCGTGGCAAGTTCTCCTCTCTTTCTGGGGTTGCCACAGAGCCTCCTCACACCACCGTCACGGTCTTGTAGGTGGTCTTGCCGGACAGCATCTTCCGTCCGGGTGTCATTCTTCTTGCTGAGAGTTTTCTCTCCTCTTTGAGACACGTTGTTTGTAGTGTCCTGTGTAGTGTCGGTCTGTGTGTGTGTCTGGCTTGGAGCTGCCCTGCCCAGGGGCGTGGAGTCAGGGGTAGGTGGAATAGCGATAGGAGTCTATGGTTAATATGTTGCTATGCCTAGACTGTTGAGGCAAAGGGTGTACAGTCCTCTCAGATCCGGCAGCCATCAGCAGGCTGTGCAGACGGCTCTTTCAGGAGTGTTGTATGGGGATGAGCAGAGGCACGTGGGAGGGGCTGTTCAGGGCTAGCGAAGCAGATTGCAGCTCAAAAGTGTTAAGGCTTCTTTGTGTGGGGTTTAAAGGTTGTAGGTTTTCTTTTAATGGCAGGCTGTAGTTGGACTCTAGAGGGTATTCCTGAATGGGAGCAAGACCTTTGGAATTGTTAAGCTATAGCTCTACATACCAGTGACTCATTCAATATTGTTTTTGCAGATGCAGTGCAATGAGCCGTGCACCTAAGGGCAACGTAGGAGAGCCGAGCACAGTGCTGTAAGAAGGTGGGTCGGCCCATGGTGTTCAGAGGCAAGATTTGACTGGTGGCTAGATGAGAAGCTTATGTTTTGGATTTTTTGTTTTATTTTGAAGGTGTGAAGCAATATGGGATGTGGGCACCGGAGCTGACTTGCGCATGGTGAGCAATGACTAGTGGGCTGAAGTAGCAGTTATTTTTCAGGTGTCACATTGTTGGTGAAGTTAGAAGCATCCCTTGTTCGGGTCTTACAGGTGGTGTGCAAGCCTCAGTGTGGTAACCTAAACTGATGGAGGTCGGGCGGCTGAGCCGTCAAGGTAAAGTAGTGCAAGATGGGGATCAGTGTGGGCAGGCTGTGGTTTTGGGCACTGTCTCACCATGTGCCTCTTTGCTTGGGTTTTTGCAGGTGCCACATGCAGGCTCAGAGGGGCGATGCCGCATGCTGACGAGTGGTCTGAGAAGGTGAGCAGGCTGTAGGCCAGGTTGGTGTCTATTAGCAAATTTATTATATGGCAACTCAGTGAAGTGTTTCTCTCTGGTATTGCAGGTTCTGTGCGGGCTGCCTCTTGAATTGGCTGAGTGTTTGAGATGAGCTGGGTAGGAGAGAGGAGGTGCACGGGGCTGGTGACTTCTTACAAGTGCAACAGTAACGTTGTGTCCCTTGGTATCCTAGGTGCCACAAGCGATGACAGCCGCAGCGTCTGACTCTGTAATTTGCACGGAGCAGGTGAGCAGAATGCCACGGTGTGTCTGAGGTGGGGAGTGTGGCAGGAAAGGTCTGTGACCTATGTGATGCTGACTGATGGCAGTGTTGTGTGTGGATTGGTTTGTATGTGGGTGTTTTGGGGGTTTTTCTTGTGTCTTTTGCAGATGATGAAGAGCTACCTGGCGACTGCAGGATTAGTCTAGTGGGCTGATTGTGGTTATTCTTGTCAAGCATGGGTTCAGACTCCTGGCCCTCTGAAAGCTAAGTTGAGGCACTGATGCTGGAGAGGGGTCAGGGGAGGGAGGGGACAATGTTGGTAATTGCATGAAGGGGTTTTAAAGATAGTGTAGGGGAGAGGGCTGTCCAGGAAGAGTCCCTGTTGGGCAGGTAAAGGGAGCAGGTTACTCTTCAGCACGATGCTAGTGTGTGCCAGGCAGTGCAGTACCAGCCTGTGTCTGTTGTATAGTCTGTGTGGTCTGTGTTTTGTGTCTTAGACCTTCCTTGGATCTCTATATGCTCTTTGTGCATAAGGAGCACAGCATGCACCTCGGGCACCATCCCTAGGGTCTCGAATGCCTGTACTCATTGGCATAGTGCCAATCGGGTGCTTCTCTTTTAGTGTTATAAGCTTAAAGCGTGGATCAGTCTTGCGTCTTGAAAGTTTCTAGACAGTTCTCTTTTGCAGCGTCATTCCCAGCTGCCTGAGCAGCTCTGCTCTCTAGCCATCCCTTTTCATGGACTGGGATTTCTTCCCTGCATCCTTATGTTCTTAGGTCTTGATGTCAGCTGTCTTGTGCCTATGCCTTCTCAGTTTTGAGAGTAACTTCTTGTCATGGGCCACGATGTTCTCTTTTACTGGGGTTGCCACAGAGTCTCCTCATGTCACCATCACGGTCCCGCAGGTGGTCCTGCCGGACAGCATCTTCCGTCCGGGTGTCATTCTTCTTGCCGAGAGTTTTCTCTCCTCTTTGAGACACGTTGTTTGTAGTGTCCTGCGTAGTGTCGGTCTGTGCGTGTGTGTGTCCGGCTTGGAGCTGCCCTGCCCAGGGGCGTGGAGTCAGGGGTAGGTGGAATAGCGATAGGAGTCTATGGTTAATATGTTGCTATGCCTAGACTGTTGAGGCAAAGGGTGTACAGTCCTCTCAGATCCGGCAGCCATCAGCAGGTTATGTGGACAGCTATTTCAGGAGTGTTGTAAGAAGGTGGGTCCAGTCCATGGTGTTCGGAGGCAAGATTTGACTGGTGGCTATATGAGAAGCTTATGTTTTGGGTTTTTTGTTTTATTTTGAAGGTGTGAGGCAATGTGGGATATGGGCACCAGAGCTGACTTAGGCATGGTGAGCAATGACTAGTGGGCTGAAGTAGCAGTTATTTTTCAGATGTCATAGTGTTGGTGAAGTTATAAGCATCCCTTGTTGTTTGGGTTCTACAGGTGGTACCCGCACCTCAACATGGCAACCTGAAAACAGCAGAGGCAGGGCAGGCAACCGCCCAAGGTAAAGGATCGGGAGATGGGAATCAGTGCGGGCAAGCTCTTGTTTTGGGCAGTATCTTGGCATGTGTTATTTGCATTGATTTTTGCAGGTGTTGCACATAGCATCAGAGGACTGGAACAGCACGCTGACAAGCGGTCTGAGAAGGTGAGGCGGTTGTCGGCAGGGTCAGCATCCGAGAGCTAAGTATCCTGCGGCAACTCGGTGAAGCTTTTCTCTCTTGGTTTTGCAGGTGCTGTGCAGGCTGCCTTTGGAATTGGATGAGCATTTGAGGTGAGCTGGGTAGTAGAGAGGAGGAGCACAGGTCCGGTGATATCTCGCAAGTGCAATGGTAATTTTTTGTGTCTCTTGGTATCTGAGGTGCCACAAGGAACGGTGGCCGTGGCCTACGACTCTGGAATTGGCTTGGAGAAGGCAAGCAGAACACCACAGCGCTTCCGAGGACGAAGGGTGTTGTGGAAGAGGTTGGTGTCTACTGTCATGATGCTTACTGCTGGTGTTGTGTTTTTTTTTTCTTTTGCAGATGGTGAAGAAGAACCTGGTGACTGCAGGAGAATGTCAGCTAGCTGATGTGTTTTTTGCCAAGGATGGATTCAGACCCCCGGCCCTCTGAAAGCTAAGTTGAGGGGACCGCCACTGGGGAGTGGGCCAAGGAGCCAAGGTTGGCAATTTGCAGGAGGGGGATTTAAAGTTACTATAGGGCAAAGGGCTGTCCGGGAACAGTCCCCTCTAGGCAGGCAAAGGGAGCAGGTTACTCTTTAGCATGATGCTAGCGTGGGCAGGGCAGTTCCAGCCTGTGTCTGTTGTTGTGTAGTTTGTGTGGTCTGTCTTCTGTGCCTTTAGACCTTCCTCGGGTCACAATGTGCTCCTGGCGCTCAAGGAGCATGGCAGGCGCCTCGGGCGCCATCCCTAGGGTCTCGAGTGCGTGTACTCATCGGCATAGTGCCAATTGGGCGCCGCTTTTCTTGCGTTACAAGCTTAAAGCGTGGATCGGTCTTGCGTCTCGGAAGTTTCTGGACGGTCTCTTTTATGGCGTTGTTCCCAGCTGCGTGAGCAGCTCTGCTCTCTAGCCATCCATTTTTGCAGACTGGCACTTCTTCCCTGCATCCTTATGTTCTTAGGTCTTGAAGCCAGGCTTCTTGCGCATACGTCTCCTCGCTTTTGAGCGTAACTTCTTGTCACGGGCCGTGGCAAGTTCTCCTCTCTTTCTGGGGTTGCCACAGAGCCTCCTCACACCACCGTCACGGTCTTGTAGGTGGTCTTGCCGGACAGCATCTTCCGTCCGGGTGTCATTCTTCTTGCTGAGAGTTTTCTCTCCTCTTTGAGACACGTTGTTTGTAGTGTCCTGTGTAGTGTCGGTCTGTGTGTGTGTCTGGCTTGGAGCTGCCCTGCCCAGGGGCGTGGAGTCAGGGGTAGGTGGAATAGCGATAGGAGTCTATGGTTAATATGTTGCTATGCCTAGACTGTTGAGGCAAAGGGTGTACAGTCCTCTCAGATCCGGCAGCCATCAGCAGGCTGTGCGGACGGCTCTTTCAGGAGTGTTGTATGGGGATGAGCAGAGGCACGTGGGAGGGGCTGTTCAGGGCTAGCGAAGCAGATTGCAGCTCAAAAGTGTTAAGGCTTCTTTGTGTGGGGTTTAAAGGTTGTAGGTTTTCTTTTAATGGCAGGCTGTAGTTGGACTCTAGAGGGTATTCCTGAATGGGAGCAAGACCTTTGGAATTGTTAAGCTATAGCTCTACATACCAGTGACTCATTCAATATTGTTTTTGCAGATGCAGTGCAATGAGCCGTGCACCTAAGGGCAACGTAGGAGAGCCGAGCACAGTGCTGTAAGAAGGTGGGTCGGCCCATGGTGTTCAGAGGCAAGATTTGACTGGTGGCTAGATGAGAAGCTTATGTTTTGGATTTTTTGTTTTATTTTGAAGGTGTGAAGCAATATGGGATGTGGGCACCGGAGCTGACTTGCGCATGGTGAGCAATGACTAGTGGGCTGAAGTAGCAGTTATTTTTCAGGTGTCACATTGTTGGTGAAGTTAGAAGCATCCCTTGTTCGGGTCTTACAGGTGGTGTGCAAGCCTCAGTGTGGTAACCTAAACTGATGGAGGTCGGGCGGCTGAGCCGTCAAGGTAAAGTAGTGCAAGATGGGGATCAGTGTGGGCAGGCTGTGGTTTTGGGCACTGTCTCACCATGTGCCTCTTTGCTTGGGTTTTTGCAGGTGCCACATGCAGGCTCAGAGGGGCGATGCCGCATGCTGACGAGTGGTCTGAGAAGGTGAGCAGGCTGTAGGCCAGGTTGGTGTCTATTAGCAAATTTATTATATGGCAACTCAGTGAAGTGTTTCTCTCTGGTATTGCAGGTTCTGTGCGGGCTGCCTCTTGAATTGGCTGAGTGTTTGAGATGAGCTGGGTAGGAGAGAGGAGGTGCACGGGGCTGGTGACTTCTTACAAGTGCAACAGTAACGTTGTGTCCCTTGGTATCCTAGGTGCCACAAGCGATGACAGCCGCAGCGTCTGACTCTGTAATTTGCACGGAGCAGGTGAGCAGAATGCCACGGTGTGTCTGAGGTGGGGAGTGTGGCAGGAAAGGTCTGTGACCTATGTGATGCTGACTGATGGCAGTGTTGTGTGTGGATTGGTTTGTATGTGGGTGTTTTGGGGGTTTTTCTTGTGTCTTTTGCAGATGATGAAGAGCTACCTGGCGACTGCAGGATTAGTCTAGTGGGCTGATTGTGGTTATTCTTGTCAAGCATGGGTTCAGACTCCTGGCCCTCTGAAAGCTAAGTTGAGGCACTGATGCTGGAGAGGGGTCAGGGGAGGGAGGGGACAATGTTGGTAATTGCATGAAGGGGTTTTAAAGATAGTGTAGGGGAGAGGGCTGTCCAGGAAGAGTCCCTGTTGGGCAGGTAAAGGGAGCAGGTTACTCTTCAGCACGATGCTAGTGTGTGCCAGGCAGTGCAGTACCAGCCTGTGTCTGTTGTATAGTCTGTGTGGTCTGTGTTTTGTGTCTTAGACCTTCCTTGGATCTCTATATGCTCTTTGTGCATAAGGAGCACAGCATGCACCTCGGGCACCATCCCTAGGGTCTCGAATGCCTGTACTCATTGGCATAGTGCCAATCGGGTGCTTCTCTTTTAGTGTTATAAGCTTAAAGCGTGGATCAGTCTTGCGTCTTGAAAGTTTCTAGACAGTTCTCTTTTGCAGCGTCATTCCCAGCTGCCTGAGCAGCTCTGCTCTCTAGCCATCCCTTTTCATGGACTGGGATTTCTTCCCTGCATCCTTATGTTCTTAGGTCTTGATGTCAGCTGTCTTGTGCCTATGCCTTCTCAGTTTTGAGAGTAACTTCTTGTCATGGGCCACGATGTTCTCTTTTACTGGGGTTGCCACAGAGTCTCCTCATGTCACCATCACGGTCCCGCAGGTGGTCCTGCCGGACAGCATCTTCCGTCCGGGTGTCATTCTTCTTGCCGAGAGTTTTCTCTCCTCTTTGAGACACGTTGTTTGTAGTGTCCTGCGTAGTGTCGGTCTGTGCGTGTGTGTGTCCGGCTTGGAGCTGCCCTGCCCAGGGGCGTGGAGTCAGGGGTAGGTGGAATAGCGATAGGAGTCTATGGTTAATATGTTGCTATGCCTAGACTGTTGAGGCAAAGGGTGTACAGTCCTCTCAGATCCGGCAGCCATCAGCAGGTTATGTGGACAGCTATTTCAGGAGTGTTGTAAGAAGGTGGGTCCAGTCCATGGTGTTCGGAGGCAAGATTTGACTGGTGGCTATATGAGAAGCTTATGTTTTGGGTTTTTTGTTTTATTTTGAAGGTGTGAGGCAATGTGGGATATGGGCACCAGAGCTGACTTAGGCATGGTGAGCAATGACTAGTGGGCTGAAGTAGCAGTTATTTTTCAGATGTCATAGTGTTGGTGAAGTTATAAGCATCCCTTGTTGTTTGGGTTCTACAGGTGGTACCCGCACCTCAACATGGCAACCTGAAAACAGCAGAGGCAGGGCAGGCAACCGCCCAAGGTAAAGGATCGGGAGATGGGAATCAGTGCGGGCAAGCTCTTGTTTTGGGCAGTATCTTGGCATGTGTTATTTGCATTGATTTTTGCAGGTGTTGCACATAGCATCAGAGGACTGGAACAGCACGCTGACAAGCGGTCTGAGAAGGTGAGGCGGTTGTCGGCAGGGTCAGCATCCGAGAGCTAAGTATCCTGCGGCAACTCGGTGAAGCTTTTCTCTCTTGGTTTTGCAGGTGCTGTGCAGGCTGCCTTTGGAATTGGATGAGCATTTGAGGTGAGCTGGGTAGTAGAGAGGAGGAGCACAGGTCCGGTGATATCTCGCAAGTGCAATGGTAATTTTTTGTGTCTCTTGGTATCTGAGGTGCCACAAGGAACGGTGGCCGTGGCCTACGACTCTGGAATTGGCTTGGAGAAGGCGAGCAGAACACCACAGCGCTTCCGAGGATGAAGGGTGTTGTGGAAGAGGTTGGTGTCTACTGTCATGATGCTTACTGCTGGTGTTGTGTTTTTTTTTTCTTTTGCAGATGGTGAAGAAGAACCTGGTGACTGCAGGAGAATGTCAGCTAGCTGATGTGTTTTTTGCCAAGGATGGATTCAGACCCCCGGCCCTCTGAAAGCTAAGTTGAGGGGACCGCCACTGGGGAGTGGGCCAAGGAGCCAAGGTTGGCAATTTGCAGGAGGGGGATTTAAAGTTACTATAGGGCAAAGGGCTGTCCGGGAACAGTCCCCTCTAGGCAGGCAAAGGGAGCAGGTTACTCTTTAGCATGATGCTAGCGTGGGCAGGGCAGTTCCAGCCTGTGTCTGTTGTTGTGTAGTTTGTGTGGTCTGTCTTCTGTGCCTTTAGACCTTTCTCGGGTCACAATGTGCTCCTGGCGCTCAAGGAGCATGGCAGGCGCCTCGGGCGCCATCCCTAGGGTCTCGAGTGCGTGTACTCATCGGCATAGTGCCAATTGGGCGCCGCTTTTCTTGCGTTACAAGCTTAAAGCGTGGATCGGTCTTGCGTCTCGGAAGTTTCTGGACGGTCTCTTTTATGGCGTTGTTCCCAGCTGCGTGAGCAGCTCTGCTCTCTAGCCATCCATTTTTGCAGACTGGCACTTCTTCCCTGCATCCTTATGTTCTTAGGTCTTGAAGCCAGGCTTCTTGCGCATACGTCTCCTCGCTTTTGAGCGTAACTTCTTGTCACGGGCCGTGGCAAGTTCTCCTCTCTTTCTGGGGTTGCCACAGAGCCTCCTCACACCACCGTCACGGTCTTGTAGGTGGTCTTGCCGGACAGCATCTTCCGTCCGGGTGTCATTCTTCTTGCTGAGAGTTTTCTCTCCTCTTTGAGACACGTTGTTTGTAGTGTCCTGTGTAGTGTCGGTCTGTGTGTGTGTCTGGCTTGGAGCTGCCCTGCCCAGGGGCGTGGAGTCAGGGGTAGGTGGAATAGCGATAGGAGTCTATGGTTAATATGTTGCTATGCCTAGACTGTTGAGGCAAAGGGTGTACAGTCCTCTCAGATCCGGCAGCCATCAGCAGGCTGTGCGGACGGCTCTTTCAGGAGTGTTGTATGGGGATGAGCAGAGGCACGTGGGAGGGGCTGTTCAGGGCTAGCGAAGCAGATTGCAGCTCAAAAGTGTTAAGGCTTCTTTGTGTGGGGTTTAAAGGTTGTAGGTTTTCTTTTAATGGCAGGCTGTAGTTGGACTCTAGAGGGTATTCCTGAATGGGAGCAAGACCTTTGGAATTGTTAAGCTATAGCTCTACATACCAGTGACTCATTCAATATTGTTTTTGCAGATGCAGTGCAATGAGCCGTGCACCTAAGGGCAACGTAGGAGAGCCGAGCACAGTGCTGTAAGAAGGTGGGTCGGCCCATGGTGTTCAGAGGCAAGATTTGACTGGTGGCTAGATGAGAAGCTTATGTTTTGGATTTTTTGTTTTATTTTGAAGGTGTGAAGCAATATGGGATGTGGGCACCGGACCTGACTTGCGCATGGTGAGCAATGACTAGTGGGCTGAAGTAGCAGTTATTTTTCAGGTGTCACATTGTTGGTGAAGTTAGAAGCATCCCTTGTTCGGGTCTTACAGGTGGTGTGCAAGCCTCAGTGTGGTAACCTAAACTGATGGAGGTCGGGCGGCTGAGCCGTCAAGGTAAAGTAGTGCAAGATGGGGATCAGTGTGGGCAGGCTGTGGTTTTGGGCACTGTCTCACCATGTGCCTCTTTGCTTGGGTTTTTGCAGGTGCCACATGCAGGCTCAGAGGGGCGATGCCGCATGCTGACGAGTGGTCTGAGAAGGTGAGCAGGCTGTAGGCCAGGTTGGTGTCTATTAGCAAATTTATTATATGGCAACTCAGTGAAGTGTTTCTCTCTGGTATTGCAGGTTCTGTGCGGGCTGCCTCTTGAATTGGCTGAGTGTTTGAGATGAGCTGGGTAGGAGAGAGGAGGTGCACGGGGCTGGTGACTTCTTACAAGTGCAACAGTAACGTTGTGTCCCTTGGTATCCTAGGTGCCACAAGCGATGACAGCCGCAGCGTCTGACTCTGTAATTTGCACGGAGCAGGTGAGCAGAATGCCACGGTGTGTCTGAGGCGGAGGATTTTGTGGGAAAGGCCTCTGACTGATGTGATGCTGACTGACAGTAGTGGGGAGTGTGTGTGCGCATTGGTTTTTATGTGGGTGTTTTGGGGGGGGGTTTGGCGCCACCTCCAGAGCCCAGCTCCGAAATCACGAGCGTCCAGCGATTGCTCCCACACGAAAGGAGCGAGGGCTGCCAGGTGTGGCTGGCCCTCGCCTTCCCTTGGCAGCCCTTCCACAGCCCCACAGACAGTGGGGCTCCGGGCTCGCCAGCCAGCTCAGGGTGCCGACGTTGTTGCCTGCTCGCTGTCTGCGCCGCCTCCAGAGCCCAGCTCCGAAATTGCGAACGTCCAGCGACTGCTGCCACACGAAAGGAGCGAGGGCTGCCAGGTGTGGCTGGCCCTCGCCTTCCCTTGGCAGCCCTTCCACAGCCCCACAGACAGTGGGGCTCCGGGCTCGCCAGCCAGCTCAGGGTGCCGACGTTGTTGCCTGCTCGCTGTCTGCGCCGCCTCCAGAGCCCAGCTCCGAAATTGCGAACGTCCAGCGACTGCTGCCACACGAAAGGAGCGAGGGCTGCCAGGTGTGGCTGGCCCTCGCCTTCCCTTGGCAGCCCTTCCACAGCCCCACAGACAGTGGGGCTCCGGGCTCGCCAGCCAGCTCAGGGTGCCGACGTTGTTGCCTGCTCGCTGTCTGCGCCGCCTCCAGAGCCCAGCTCCGAAATTGCGAACGTCCAGCGACTGCTGCCACACGAAAGGAGCGAGGGCTGCCAGGTGTGGCTGGCCCTCGCCTTCCCTTGGCAGCCCTTCCACAGCCCCACAGACAGTGGGGCTCCGGGCTCGCCAGCCAGCTCAGGGTGCCGACGTTGTTGCCTGCTCGCTGTCTGCGCCGCCTCCAGAGCCCAGCTCCGAAATTGCGAACGTCCAGCGACTGCTGCCACACGAAAGGAGCGAGGGCTGCCAGGTGTGGCTGGCCCTCGCCTTCCCTTGGCAGCCCTTCCACAGCCCCACAGACAGTGGGGCTCCGGGCTCGCCAGCCAGCTCAGGGTGCCGACGTTGTTGCCTGCTCGCTGTCTGCGCCGCCTCCAGAGCCCAGCTCCGAAATTGCGAACGTCCAGCGACTGCTGCCACACGAAAGGAGCGAGGGCTGCCAGGTGTGGCTGGCCCTCGCCTTCCCTTGGCAGCCCTTCCACAGCCCCACAGACAGTGGGGCTCCGGGCTCGCCAGCCAGCTCAGGGTGCCGACGTTGTTGCCTGCTCGCTGTCTGCGCCGCCTCCAGAGCCCAGCTCCGAAATTGCGAACGTCCAGCGACTGCTGCCACACGAAAGGAGCGAGGGCTGCCAGGTGTGGCTGGCCCTCGCCTTCCCTTGGCAGCCCTTCCACAGCCCCACAGACAGTGGGGCTCCGGGCTCGCCAGCCAGCTCAGCGTGCCGACGTTGTTGCCTGCTCGCTGTCTGCGCCGCCTCCAGAGCCCACCTGGGAAATTGCGAACGTCCAGCGACTGCTGCCACACAAAAGGAGCGAGGGCTGCCAGGTGTGGCTGGCCCTCGCCTTCCCTTGGCAGCCCTTCCACAGCCCCACAGACAGTGGGGCTCCGGGCTCGCCAGCCAGCTCAGGGTGCCGACGTTGTTGCCTGCTCGCTGTCTGCGCCGCCTCCAGAGCCCAGCTCCGAAATTGCGAACGTCCAGCGACTGCTGCCACACGAAAGGAGCGAGGGCTGCCAGGTGTGGCTGGCCCTCGCCTTCCCTTGGCAGCCCTTCCACAGCCCCACAGACAGTGGGGCTCCGGGCTCGCCAGCCAGCTCAGGGTGCCGACGTTGTTGCCTGCTCGCTGTCTGCGCCGCCTCCAGAGCCCAGCTCCGAAATTGCGAACGTCCAGCGACTGCTGCCACACGAAAGGAGCGAGGGCTGCCAGGTGTGGCTGGCCCTCGCCTTCCCTTGGCAGCCCTTCCACAGCCCCACAGACAGTGGGGCTCCGGGCTCGCCAGCCAGCTCAGGGTGCCGACGTTGTTGCCTGCTCGCTGTCTGCGCCGCCTCCAGAGCCCAGCTCCGAAATTGCGAACGTCCAGCGACTGCTGCCACACGAAAGGAGCGAGGGCTGCCAGGTGTGGCTGGCCCTCGCCTTCCCTTGGCAGCCCTTCCACAGCCCCACAGACAGTGGGGCTCCGGGCTCGCCAGCCAGCTCAGGGTGCCGACGTTGTTGCCTGCTCGCTGTCTGCGCCGCCTCCAGAGCCCAGCTCCGAAATTGCGAACGTCCAGCGACTGCTGCCACACGAAAGGAGCGAGGGCTGCCAGGTGTGGCTGGCCCTCGCCTTCCCTTGGCAGCCCTTCCACAGCCCCACAGACAGTGGGGCTCCGGGCTCGCCAGCCAGCTCAGGGTGCCGACGTTGTTGCCTGCTCGCTGTCTGCGCCGCCTCCAGAGCCCAGCTCCGAAATTGCGAACGTCCAGCGACTGCTGCCACACGAAAGGAGCGAGGGCTGCCAGGTGTGGCTGGCCCTCGCCTTCCCTTGGCAGCCCTTCCACAGCCCCACAGACAGTGGGGCTCCGGGCTCGCCAGCCAGCTCAGCGTGCCGACGTTGTTGCCTGCTCGCTGTCTGCGCCGCCTCCAGAGCCCACCTGGGAAATTGCGAACGTCCAGCGACTGCTGCCACACGAAAGGAGCGAGGGCTGCCAGGTGTGGCTGGCCCTCGCCTTCCCTTGGCAGCCCTTCCACAGCCCCACAGACAGTGGGGCTCCGGGCTCGCCAGCCAGCTCAGGGTGCCGACGTTGTTGCCTGCTCGCTGTCTGCGCCGCCTCCAGAGCCCACCTGGGAAATTGCGAACGTCCAGCGACTGCTGCCACACGAAAGGAGCGAGGGCTGCCAGGTGTGGCTGGCCCTCGCCTTCCCTTGGCAGCCCTTCCACAGCCCCACAGACAGTGGGGCTCCGGGCTCGCCAGCCAGCTCAGCGTGCCGACGTTGTTGCCTGCTCGCTGTCTGCGCCGCCTCCAGAGCCCAGCTCCGAAATTGCGAACGTCCAGCGACTGCTGCCACACGAAAGGAGCGAGGGCTGCCAGGTGTGGCTGGCCCTCGCCTTCCCTTGGCAGCCCTTCCACAGCCCCACAGACAGTGGGGCTCCGGGCTCGCCAGCCAGCTCAGGGTGCCGACGTTGTTGCCTGCTCGCTGTCTGCGCCGCCTCCAGAGCCCAGCTCCGAAATTGCGAACGTCCAGCGACTGCTGCCACACGAAAGGAGCGAGGGCTGCCAGGTGTGGCTGGCCCTCGCCTTCCCTTGGCAGCCCTTCCACAGCCCCACAGACAGTGGGGCTCCGGGCTCGCCAGCCAGCTCAGGGTGCCGACGTTGTTGCCTGCTCGCTGTCTGCGCCGCCTCCAGAGCCCAGCTCCGAAATTGCGAACGTCCAGCGACTGCTGCCACACGAAAGGAGCGAGGGCTGCCAGGTGTGGCTGGCCCTCGCCTTCCCTTGGCAGCCCTTCCACAGCCCCACAGACAGTGGGGCTCCGGGCTCGCCAGCCAGCTCAGGGTGCCGACGTTGTTGCCTGCTCGCTGTCTGCGCCGCCTCCAGAGCCCAGCTCCGAAATTGCGAACGTCCAGCGACTGCTGCCACACGAAAGGAGCGAGGGCTGCCAGGTGTGGCTGGCCCTCGCCTTCCCTTGGCAGCCCTTCCACAGCCCCACAGACAGTGGGGCTCCGGGCTCGCCAGCCAGCTCAGGGTGCCGACGTTGTTGCCTGCTCGCTGTCTGCGCCGCCTCCAGAGCCCAGCTCCGAAATTGCGAACGTCCAGCGACTGCTGCCACACGAAAGGAGCGAGGGCTGCCAGGTGTGGCTGGCCCTCGCCTTCCCTTGGCAGCCCTTCCACAGCCCCACAGACAGTGGGGCTCCGGGCTCGCCAGCCAGCTCAGGGTGCCGACGTTGTTGCCTGCTCGCTGTCTGCGCCGCCTCCAGAGCCCAGCTCCGAAATTGCGAACGTCCAGCGACTGCTGCCACACGAAAGGAGCGAGGGCTGCCAGGTGTGGCTGGCCCTCGCCTTCCCTTGGCAGCCCTTCCACAGCCCCACAGACAGTGGGGCTCCGGGCTCGCCAGCCAGCTCAGGGTGCCGACGTTGTTGCCTGCTCGCTGTCTGCGCCGCCTCCAGAGCCCAGCTCCGAAATTGCGAACGTCCAGCGACTGCTGCCACACGAAAGGAGCGAGGGCTGCCAGGTGTGGCTGGCCCTCGCCTTCCCTTGGCAGCCCTTCCACAGCCCCACAGACAGTGGGGCTCCGGGCTCGCCAGCCAGCTCAGGGTGCCGACGTTGTTGCCTGCTCGCTGTCTGCGCCGCCTCCAGAGCCCAGCTCCGAAATTGCGAACGTCCAGCGACTGCTGCCACACGAAAGGAGCGAGGGCTGCCAGGTGTGGCTGGCCCTCGCCTTCCCTTGGCAGCCCTTCCACAGCCCCACAGACAGTGGGGCTCCGGGCTCGCCAGCCAGCTCAGGGTGCCGACGTTGTTGCCTGCTCGCTGTCTGCGCCGCCTCCAGAGCCCAGCTCCGAAATTGCGAACGTCCAGCGACTGCTGCCACACGAAAGGAGCGAGGGCTGCCAGGTGTGGCTGGCCCTCGCCTTCCCTTGGCAGCCCTTCCACAGCCCCACAGACAGTGGGGCTCCGGGCTCGCCAGCCAGCTCAGGGTGCCGACGTTGTTGCCTGCTCGCTGTCTGCGCCGCCTCCAGAGCCCAGCTCCGAAATTGCGAACGTCCAGCGACTGCTGCCACACGAAAGGAGCGAGGGCTGCCAGGTGTGCTGGCCCTCGCCTTCCCTTGGCAGCCCTTCCACAGCCCCACAGACAGTGGGGCTCCGGGCTCGCCAGCCAGCTCAGGGTGCCGACGTTGTTGCCTGCTCGCTGTCTGCGCCGCCTCCAGAGCCCAGCTCCGAAATTGCGAACGTCCAGCGACTGCTGCCACACGAAAGGAGCGAGGGCTGCCAGGTGTGGCTGGCCCTCGCCTTCCCTTGGCAGCCCTTCCACAGCCCCACAGACAGTGGGGCTCCGGGCTCGCCAGCCAGCTCAGGGTGCCGACGTTGTTGCCTGCTCGCTGTCTGCGCCGCCTCCAGAGCCCAGCTCCGAAATTGCGAACGTCCAGCGACTGCTGCCACACGAAAGGAGCGAGGGCTGCCAGGTGTGGCTGGCCCTCGCCTTCCCTTGGCAGCCCTTCCACAGCCCCACAGACAGTGGGGCTCCGGGCTCGCCAGCCAGCTCAGGGTGCCGACGTTGTTGCCTGCTCGCTGTCTGCGCCGCCTCCAGAGCCCAGCTCCGAAATTGCGAACGTCCAGCGACTGCTGCCACACGAAAGGAGCGAGGGCTGCCAGGTGTGGCTGGCCCTCGCCTTCCCTTGGCAGCCCTTCCACAGCCCCACAGACAGTGGGGCTCCGGGCTCGCCAGCCAGCTCAGGGTGCCGACGTTGTTGCCTGCTCGCTGTCTGCGCCGCCTCCAGAGCCCACCTGGGAAATTGCGAACGTCCAGCGACTGCTGCCACACGAAAGGAGCGAGGGCTGCCAGGTGTGGCTGGCCCTCGCCTTCCCTTGGCAGCCCTTCCACAGCCCCACAGACAGTGGGGCTCCGGGCTCGCCAGCCAGCTCAGGGTGCCGACGTTGTTGCCTGCTCGCTGTCTGCGCCGCCTCCAGAGCCCACCTGGGAAATTGCGAACGTCCAGCGACTGCTGCCACACGAAAGGAGCGAGGGCTGCCAGGTGTGGCTGGCCCTCGCCTTCCCTTGGCAGCCCTTCCACAGCCCCACAGACAGTGGGGCTCCGGGCTCGCCAGCCAGCTCAGGGTGCCGACGTTGTTGCCTGCTCGCTGTCTGCGCCGCCTCCAGAGCCCAGCCTGGGAAATTGCGAACGTCCAGCGACTGCTGCCACACGAAAGGAGCGAGGGCTGCCAGGTGTGGCTGGCCCTCGCCTTCCCTTGGCAGCCCTTCCACAGCCCCACAGACAGTGGGGCTCCGGGCTCGCCAGCCAGCTCAGGGTGCCGACGTTGTTGCCTGCTCGCTGTCTGCGCCGCCTCCAGAGCCCAGCTCCGGAAATTGCGAACGTCCAGCGACTGCTGCCACACGAAAGGAGCGAGGGCTGCCAGGTGTGGCTGGCCCTCGCCTTCCCTTGGCAGCCCTTCCACAGCCCCACAGACAGTGGGGCTCCGGGCTCGCCAGCCAGCTCAGGGTGCCGACGTTGTTGCCTGCTCGCTGTCTGCGCCGCCTCCAGAGCCCAGCTCCGAAATTGCGAACGTCCAGCGACTGCTGCCACACGAAAGGAGCGAGGGCTGCCAGGTGTGGCTGGCCCTCGCCTTCCCTTGGCAGCCCTTCCACAGCCCCACAGACAGTGGGGCTCCGGGCTCGCCAGCCAGCTCAGGGTGCCGACGTTGTTGCCTGCTCGCTGTCTGCGCCGCCTCCAGAGCCCAGCTCCGAAATTGCGAACGTCCAGCGACTGCTGCCACACGAAAGGAGCGAGGGCTGCCAGGTGTGGCTGGCCCTCGCCTTCCCTTGGCAGCCCTTCCACAGCCCCACAGACAGTGGGGCTCCGGGCTCGCCAGCCAGCTCAGGGTGCCGACGTTGTTGCCTGCTCGCTGTCTGCGCCGCCTCCAGAGCCCAGCTCCGAAATTGCGAACGTCCAGCGACTGCTGCCACACGAAAGGAGCGAGGGCTGCCAGGTGTGGCTGGCCCTCGCCTTCCCTTGGCAGCCCTTCCACAGCCCCACAGACAGTGGGGCTCCGGGCTCGCCAGCCAGCTCAGGGTGCCGACGTTGTTGCCTGCTCGCTGTCTGCGCCGCCTCCAGAGCCCAGCTCCGAAATTGCGAACGTCCAGCGACTGCTGCCACACGAAAGGAGCGAGGGCTGCCAGGTGTGGCTGGCCCTCGCCTTCCCTTGGCAGCCCTTCCACAGCCCCACAGACAGTGGGGCTCCGGGCTCGCCAGCCAGCTCAGGGTGCCGACGTTGTTGCCTGCTCGCTGTCTGCGCCGCCTCCAGAGCCCAGCTCCGAAATTGCGAACGTCCAGCGACTGCTGCCACACGAAAGGAGCGAGGGCTGCCAGGTGTGGCTGGCCCTCGCCTTCCCTTGGCAGCCCTTCCACAGCCCCACAGACAGTGGGGCTCCGGGCTCGCCAGCCAGCTCAGGGTGCCGACGTTGTTGCCTGCTCGCTGTCTGCGCCGCCTCCAGAGCCCAGCTCCGAAATTGCGAACGTCCAGCGACTGCTGCCACACGAAAGGAGCGAGGGCTGCCAGGTGTGGCTGGCCCTCGCCTTCCCTTGGCAGCCCTTCCACAGCCCCACAGACAGTGGGGCTCCGGGCTCGCCAGCCAGCTCAGGGTGCCGACGTTGTTGCCTGCTCGCTGTCTGCGCCGCCTCCAGAGCCCAGCTCCGAAATTGCGAACGTCCAGCGACTGCTGCCACACGAAAGGAGCGAGGGCTGCCAGGTGTGGCTGGCCCTCGCCTTCCCTTGGCAGCCCTTCCACAGCCCCACAGACAGTGGGGCTCCGGGCTCGCCAGCCAGCTCAGGGTGCCGACGTTGTTGCCTGCTCGCTGTCTGCGCCGCCTCCAGAGCCCAGCTCCGAAATTGCGAACGTCCAGCGACTGCTGCCACACGAAAGGAGCGAGGGCTGCCAGGTGTGGCTGGCCCTCGCCTTCCCTTGGCAGCCCTTCCACAGCCCCACAGACAGTGGGGCTCCGGGCTCGCCAGCCAGCTCAGGGTGCCGACGTTGTTGCCTGCTCGCTGTCTGCGCCGCCTCCAGAGCCCAGCTCCGAAATTGCGAACGTCCAGCGACTGCTGCCACACGAAAGGAGCGAGGGCTGCCAGGTGTGGCTGGCCCTCGCCTTCCCTTGGCAGCCCTTCCACAGCCCCACAGACAGTGGGGCTCCGGGCTCGCCAGCCAGCTCAGGGTGCCGACGTTGTTGCCTGCTCGCTGTCTGCGCCGCCTCCAGAGCCCAGCTCCGAAATTGCGAACGTCCAGCGACTGCTGCCACACGAAAGGAGCGAGGGCTGCCAGGTGTGGCTGGCCCTCGCCTTCCCTTGGCAGCCCTTCCACAGCCCCACAGACAGTGGGGCTCCGGGCTCGCCAGCCAGCTCAGGGTGCCGACGTTGTTGCCTGCTCGCTGTCTGCACCGCCTCCAGAGCCCAGCTCCGAAATTGCGAACGTCCAGCGACTGCTGCCACACGAAAGGAGCGAGGGCTGCCAGGTGTGGCTGGCCCTCGCCTTCCCTTGGCAGCCCTTCCACAGCCCCACAGACAGTGGGGCTCCGGGCTCGCCAGCCAGCTCAGGGTGCCGACGTTGTTGCCTGCTCGCTGTCTGC
>NC_134976.1:0-34174 GCF_965638725.1 Aptenodytes patagonicus
GGAGACATTTTGGGGGGGGTCGGAGCCTCTTGGGGGGAGGTCGGAGCCATTGGGGGGGGTCCAGAGCCATTGCGGGGGGGGGTCAGAGCCTTTTGGAGGGGGTCGGGGCCATTGTGGGGGGGTCAGAGCCATTTTGGGGGGGGGCGGTTGGAGCCATTGGGGGGGGTCAGAGCCTTTTGGGGGGGATCAGAGCCATTAGGGGGGGTCCAGAGACATTGCGGGGGGGTTCGGAGGCTTTTGGGGGGGGTCGGAGCCATTGGGGGGGGGGTCAGAGACATTTTGGGGGGGGTTGGAGCCTCTTGGGGGAGGTCGGAGCCATTGGCCGGGGGTCCAGAGCCATTGCGGGGCGGGTCAGAGCCATTGTGGGGGGGTCGGAGCCATTGGGGGGTGGCCAGAGCCATTGGGGGGGGTGGCCAGAGCCATTTTGGGGGGGGTCGGAGCCATTGGGGGGTGGCCAGAGCCATTGGGGGGGGTGGCCAGAGCCATTTTGGGGGGGGTCGGAGCCTTTGGGGGGGATCAGAGACATTTTGGGGGGTGATCAGAGCCATTGTGGGGGGGGGTCGGAGCAATTGGGAGGGGGTCCAGAGCCACTGGGGGGGGGTCGGAGCTATTTGGGGGGGGGTCGGAGCCATTTGGGGGGGGTCGGAGCCCTTTTGGGGGGGGGGTCGGAGCTCTTTTGGGGGGGGGGGATCAGAGCCATTTTAGGGAGGGTCGGAGGCATTTCGGGAGGGTCGGAGCCATTGGGGGGGGTCGGAGCCATTTTGGGGGGGGGGGTTGGAGCCATTTCGGGGGGGGGGGGGGCGGAGCCATTTCAGGGGGGGTGTCAGAGCCCCAGGGGGAGGCCGGGAAGGTTTAGGCTTTACCTCGCAGATCTGCTGGGCGAAGAGCAGGATGTGGGCCAGGCTGACGTTGTGCTTGGGCAAGTAGTCTCGCAGGCTGCCGAGGGGGACGTACTCCATGATCAGCTGCACGATCTTCTCCCCTGGAGGAGGAAGGAGGAGGAGGAAGGAGGAGGAGGAGGAAAGAGGAAGGCGGCGGCGTGTGAACCCCGTGGGGAGAGGGGAACAAGCCAGGGGCACCCAAACCCCAGCCCTCTGCCAGGAAGGGGATCCCCCCTTCCTCGCTAGCTGGCTGCCGAAAAAATCTTGGGGAATCGGGGGGTTTTCGGCGTCCCCGCGGCAGCACCGGCGCCGGGGGCCCCCCCCGACAAGGCAAGCTCGGGCTCTGCCGTCGGGCGTTCGCCGCCGCCGCCGAGGGCAAAACCCGCACGGGAGAGACAGCGACCGCCCCGCGGCCGCCACCAAAGCCACCACGCGTCCCCCGCCGGCCGCCTTACCCTGCTCGCTGCAGCAACCCTTGTACTTGACGATGTTTTCGTGATAAAGCGTCTTGAGGATCTCGATCTCCCTCTTCCAACTGGCCAGCAGCTGCTGGCTGCAGCCGGATTTGAGGGATTTGACGGCCACCATTTCCCCCGTCCCGTCGTTGGTGGGGTCGTAGCAATACAGGCTCACCTTGCCGAAGTGACCCTGGCAAGGAGAAGGCACGGAATTTGGGATCCCGCCCAGGAGAAGCTTTCCCGGCTTTCCCCACGCCCGGGAGCGGCCTCGCCGGGAGCTCTCCACCGGGGGTCAACAAACTCCTCGGACAGAGGGGAAGTCCTCGGTGAAAAGAGATTAAAAATAAAGACTTATGACCCTCGTCCAGATGCAGATTCTTTAGAAATCAGTCCGGAAAAGAGGCTGGTTCACCCAAAGGCGACCGGAACGTATGAATCACGCAGCAGCGCAAGCCACCACGATAAAACCTGCTACGGAGGGGAACCGGCTCCGAGCCCCTCCGCGCTCCCCACTAAGCTGCCCTCGGGATCTCCATCAGCTCCGTGGCCCCTCGGGGATTTATCGTTATCGGCTCCTTCGGGGATTTAGAACGGGGGAATCGTTTGGGTCGGAAAGACCCTTAAGGCTCATCGAGTCCCCTCGTTAACCGAAAACGACCAGAGTCCAGCCCTAAACCACGTCCCTCGGCGCCGCGTCCACGCGCCTTCTAAACCCCTCCGGGGACGGCGACTCCACCGCTGCCCCGGGCAGCCCGTCCCGGTGCTCGACAACCCTTTGGGGGAAGGAATTTCTCCCGCTATCCCACCTAAACCTCCCCGGGCGCAACTTGAGGCCGTTTCCTCGCGTCCCCTCGCTCGGGACGAGGGCCCGACCCCCCGCCTCGTCGCAACCTCCTGCCAGGTCGTGGCGGAGAGCGAGGGGCTCTCCCCTCGGCCTCCTTTTCTCCGGGCTAAACCGCCCCGGCTCCCTCAGCCGCGTCTCTTGTTCTCCAGACCCTTCGCCGCTCTTCTCTGGACGCACAGTCCCACCTCGAGCCCCGCAGAGCCGGGGCGGGAGCTCACGGGCGGTTCGGGTGGGAAGGGACCTCGGAGCTCATCCAGTCCAACACCCCCCCCCCCTGCCCCCAACCCGCGGGCGGGGACGTCTTCGCCCCCATCGGGTCGCTCGCAGCCCCTCCGACCTGACCTTGAACGTTTCCAGGGAGGGGGCACCCACCGCCTCTCCGGGCGAGCCGGGCCGGCCTCTCGCCGCCCTCGGCGTAAAGAATTCCGGCCTTGGGTCCGGTCTGAATCTCCCCTCTCTTCGTTCGGAACCGTTCCCCCTCGGCCCGGGGCTACGGGCCCGACCGAGAGCTCTGTCCCCGGCTCTTATCGGTACCGAAAGGCGCGGTAAGGTCTCCCCGGAGCCTTCTCCTCTCCCGGCCGAACACCCCCGGCTCTCCCAGCCTGGCCTCACGGCAGAGGGGTTCCAGCCCTCGGATCCTCTCCGTGGCCGCCTCCGCGCCCGCTCCGACAGCTCCGGCTCTTTCCTGCGCTGCGGAACCCGGAGCTGGAGGCGGAATTCCGGGGCCGGGGGGGATCTCAAGATGCCGCTCACCTCCCCCAGCTCCCGAATCTTTTTCAGGTAACGCTTCTGAAAGACGGTGGGGTCCGACACCGGGAAGTCGGGGTTCACCGAGGTGACGTCCACGAGGTCTGGAAACGAAGGGGGTTGAGGGGAGAGCGGAGGTCGCCCCGCCGCAGGGACGGCTCTGCGCATTTTCTCTCCCAACCCCTGCGCCCAAAGAGCGCCTCTTCTTTTCCCTTTTTCACCTTTTTGCCCTTTTTGGTCTTTTCTTGCCCTTTTTTTGCCTTTTCTTTTCCCTTTTTTGCCTTTTTGGGTCTTTTTCTTACCTTTTTGGGTCCTTTTCTTGCCTTTTTTTGCCTTTTCCCTTTTTTGCCTTTTTGGGTCTTTTTTTTGCCTTTTTGGGTCTTTTTCTTACCTTTTTGGGTCCTTTTCTTGCCTTTTTTTGCCTTTTCTTTTCCCTTTTTTGCCTTTTTGGGTCTTTTTCTTGCCTTTTTTTGCCTTTTCTTTTCCCTTTTTTGCCTTTTTGGGTCTTTTTCTTGCCTTTTTTTGCCTTTTCTTTTCCCTTTTTTGCCTTTTTGGGTCTTTTTCTTGCCTTTTTTTGCCTTTTCTTTTCCCTTTTTTGCCTTTTTGGTCTTTTTCTTGCCTTTTTTTGCCTTTTTGGGTCTTTTTTTTGCCTTTTTGGGTCTTTTTTTGCCTTTTTGGGTCCTTTTCTTGCCTTTTGGGGTCTTTTTCTTGCCTTTTTTTGCCTTTTCTTTTCCCTTTTTTGCCTTTTTCCCCCCTTTTTACCTTCACCCCCCTTTTTACCTTCACCCCCCTTTTTACCTTTTCCCCCCCTTTTTACCTTTCTTTCATTTTTTAGCCTTTTTGCCCTTTTTCAACCTTCTTTTCCCCCCCCCCCCCCCCTTTTTCTGGCCCTTTTTGCCCCCCCTCACCCAGGACCAAAGGGTCTCCACAGCCGCCCCACACCCCGCCGCCGCCAAGGCCCCCCGACCGATTCAGGGAAGGGGGGGGAGGAGGAGGAACAACGGGGCTGTAAACCACCCCCCCCCCACCCCCCAAAAGCGGGACGCCCCCGGCTGCGGAGCCTCACTGTGCGGCTGGAGCTGGGTGAGATCCCGCAGGATGGTCCGGAAGGACGGCCGCTCGACGGGGGTGTAGTTCAGGCACTGACAGATGAGGGTGGCCAGCTCCTTGCAGGACGGCTCGGGCAGGCGGTGCCTTTTCTCGTAGAAACGTTCTTTCTAGGAGCGAGGAAAGAAAAGCAGGTCTCGAACGGGGCCGGATCCATCCCGGAACAGATGGAGTCGGGGGGGGATGGAGGGAGAGGAGAAGGCAAGTCACCTCCGAAGGAGTGCGCTCCTTGAGCGGGACGTCGGCGTCGAAGCAGATTTCCAGCAAGGTGGTGCCAAAGCTCCATTTGTCGGCCGCCGTGCTGAGGTTTCCCACATCCCGGACGCATTCCGGGGCGATCCAGGGGATCCGGTCCACGCGCTCTTTGGGAGAGGGAAGGCGAAGCCAGGCGTTGCTGAGGATACAGCCGGAGAGACCCCCGCGAACACGGCGGGGTTGGGGGGGGGGGGCGGGGGGGAAGCGGGATCCCAGCCACCGGGGAGCCGCGGTGGGACCGTCTCCGACAGCAGGGTTGAAGCCAAAACCAGCCACTGTCACAGAATTGGCATGCCCGCACGTTCGAAACGCCATATATCGCCAAAATTAAGGTCCGAAAGGCGGGCAAGACCTTGCCGAAAGAGCTCAGGCACGACCCATGCTATTCATTAGCTACCTGGGCCGCAGGAGGGGAAAATAAAAAAACCCCACCCAGATTTTCAGCTGGGAACAAGCCCAGGCCCAGCCCTGCTCGGTCCAAGCGCGGGACGACCGAATACCTTCTCGAGAGAGCACGGTGAAGCTGACTCCGGGGTCGCTGAGCTTCACGAAAGGCACAGATCCATCTTCCAGCCCCTTCCTGGCCAGCAGGATGTTTTTCGCGCAGACGTTGCCGTGCACCAGGTTTTTGTCCTCCTGCGAAACCGAGGGGACGCAAAGCCTTGGAGAAACTCCCGCCGATGCCTCAGAACACGGTCACGCCTACGGACCCCAGCGGAAAATAAAAACGCAGGACTCCCGGCTCTAATTACGTGTGTCACCTCCCCGTCTCATTATCCTTTTGCAGAAAGCTAAATCCGGGGCCGGGGGGACGGAAATAAAAGGAACAGGAGGATTACCCAGCGGCTGGGGCGCACGCCCTCACAAGCAGCTCGCGAGCTTTCCCAAGCCGCCGTCCGGAAGCCAAGCGAGCGGGGAAGGCAGCGTCCTCACCCGGGGGCTCTTTCCCAGCTCGGGCGGCCCCAAAACGTAAGCCGGGGAGGCGGGATCCGGCGTTAAGAAGTTCACGCGTGCTACCCCAGCCGCCCGCCTCCGGGAAAAGAGGGAGCGAGGACGGGTCTTGGGAGGGGCAGGCAGGGCACGTGAACGCTAAAAATCTGTCTATCTGCTCGGAGGGCAGAGGAAAATGTGGCAGATCCTTCCCGCCACGCTGCCGGCAAGAGCCAGGGGCGCAGCTGGAGCAAAAGGGGCTCGGAGGTGATCTCCAGCACGGTTCCCCGCCGGGGAAACACCCAACTCCCAGCCCATTACCAGGTAGCTCAAGGCACTGGCCAACTGCTTGGCCACGGTGATTTTCCAGCCCACGGTGACCCGGCCTTTCTCTTTCCGCAGCAGCACGTCCAGAGGTCCGTGTTCCACGAACTCCTCCACCATGATATCTGGGGAAGACGGAGATATTACCCTCAGCCCGGCGCAGGAGCCCATCGGCTCGGCGGCGGCCGAGGAAAAGGCACCGGCACAAAGCGAGGCCGGCTGCGGCGAAGGGTTTGGGGGGGGGGGGGGGGGCGGGGGGGGAGGAAGAAGAGCCCCATCCTTACTCTCGGAGCCTCGCACGCAGACTCCGTGCACGAAAGCCAAGTGGACGTGCGACACTTGGCTCATCAGGCTGGCCGTCTCGAAAAACGCCTGCGGGGGAGAGGAGAGAGGGTGTCACGAAGGGGGACGGTCTCTCGGAGCACCCAGAGAGCGGCTCCGAGCTGGTTTCCGCTCCGTCCCACCTCCCCTTCCCCAGCCCGGGGTGGGGGGGCAGGGTGGGGGGCTCACCAGGGCGATGTCTCTGTGGCTGGGGTCCAGGACTTTGAGGACCACGTGCATCTCCCGGCTGTTGTTGTTCTGCTCGGTGGAGAAATACTCAGCTTCGTCGTCGGCCCCGGCGGTCCCGCAGACATTCAGCACCCCGTCGTAGATGTTCGTGCGGGTGCCCTGCCCCAGGTGGGCTCGCTGCAGGCAGACGGAGAAGGCACGCGGGTGTCAAGACCCCCAGGCAGCGTGCACGGGGGGGTGTGTGTGTGTGTGTGGGTGTGTGTGTAATTTTCGGCCTTGCACGCGCGAGCCGGCTCTCCCCGCTTCCCTCTGCGTCACCTCCGCACGCCGCTGTGGGTGGCAGGGAAGAAACTGCCTCCCGCCCGGACCCCGCTGCTTCTGCGCGGCTCTTTCCCCCCCCCCACCCTTCCTTGGAGAGGGAAGGAATAAAGCGCCGAACCAAACCCGCTAACTGCCCCACGTCTCTCTCCTCTCCGCGCCAGCGGCGTCAGGGGTGCGGTAGCATCCCCCCGGCTCAGGAGAGCAGCCTCCTCCAGCCAACGTATTTACCCGCAGCCTCCCGTAAACCCCGCTGCCCGGGAAGGCAGAGCACGCAACCTGAGTGATCTCGTTCTTGCGGATCTGGTGGAAGCTGAGCTGGGTGAGGTTGAGGATCTGCTTCGCGCTATCCTTCACCTTCCGCGTGATCAGCAGGTCCGAGATCTCTGCAAGAGGAGGGAAGGGACGTACGCTAAAGCCCCAGAAACTACCGGACGCCCTCGTTCCTCGAGTCCGACGGAGGGAAGATCGCCCATCCTCGTACCTCCTGGTTTGGGCGGACAGCATCTCTTCACCGTGAAGCTTTCGTCACCAGACTTGAGCGTGCAGCCCTTGAGTACATCCAAGAGCTCCCGCAAAGTGGAAAACTCCCGGTCCCACCCTTCCAGCACAAAGGAGTTTCCTTTTATTTGGATCCGGAACTGCCTGTACTTGAGGGCTCCCTGCTGCGCCCCGGGAGCCTGGGAAAGAGAGCGTCAGGACGGGCGTCGCAGCTCCCCCGTCACGCAGCTCAGACCAGGCGCGGCCCGGCTCGTTCCTAACGTCCCGGAGCTCGCCGTTCCCGGGAAAGCTGCACTGGGAATCGCATCTTACCTGCTGGTGGCCCCTTTTCACCACGGAGAGGATCATCCTGTTGAAGTCAAGGACGCTCCAGCGGATGATGTAGAGCCCTTCCTCCTGCTCCTCCCGCCGCAGCTTGGCAAAAACAAACTCCTCCCTGGCAGCCGGAGAAAGGGGAACGGCGTCGGATAAGCCCCGAGGATGCGGCACGTCCTCCCCACCGCCCCCCACGGGGCAGATGCCGCTTACTGCATGGGCCCGTGGATGCCGTTCAAGATGCTCATCACGACTCGCGGCGGCGCCACTTCGTGACACAGGTAGTGGCTGGAGTCAGCCGTGAGTCGGAAATAACCATCCACCAGCGAGACCAAGGAGAGCGCGCTCTCGGAGGACGGGAGAACCACCTCCTGGAAAGAGGGAGGGGAACCAGGGTGAGAAGCCACCGAGGCAGAGGGCGAGCAGCCCAAAATCCACCTATCCTTTTCGCCAGCCCGAGGAGGAGGGCGTAAAACTCGCGCTTGCTGGCGTTAACCCCGGAAAAGATCCTCGTTCTTCCCGGCGCCGCCGCCTCCTCCCGGTCTCTGAAGGGCAACTACGGGCTCCCGCCTGCATCGAGACGGTCAGCGGGGCAGCTGGAAGAGAACAAGCCCCACTCACCAGGCACTTGTTGTCCTGCCGGTTGATGCTGACCCTACAGTCCTTGATGACAATGTGCGTGATCTCCCGGAAATCGCAGAAATGGGCCCATTTCGGCTCGCTCCGCTCCGCCGGCTGAGTCGGCCCCTTGGGCTCCAGCTCTCTGTTTCTGCTCTTCCTCCCAAAATATCCACGATGGGAGAAGTTCTCGACGTTCTGCAGAGGCGGAGAAGCAAAGGCATCGGTTCCAACCCTTCCGACCGCCGGGAAAGGGCACCGCTAGCTGGTGATGGCTACTGGCCAAACTGGGATAAGCTGGAAAGGAACTCGGGGTGCCCGGAGAGCCCGAGGAAAAGCCCAGGAGCAGGAGCTAAGGGAAAGGAGCCGGCGTGGGACGGGATTTGGATGGGAACGGCTCTTCCCATTGACACCGTCTCCCACAGCGTTCTCCCCGAGAAGCTGGCGGCTCACGGCTTAGACAGGCGGACTCTGCGCCGGGTAAAAAACTGGCTGGACGGCCGGGCCCAGAGAGTTGTGGTGAATGGAGTTACATCCAGTTGGCGGCCGGTCACGAGCGGTGTTCCCCAGGGCTCAGTACTGGGGCCGGCCTTGTTCAGTATCTTTATCAAGGATCTGGATGAGGGGATCGAGTGCACCCTCGGTTTGCAGACAACACCAAGTTGGGCGGGAGCGTTGATCTGCTCGAGGGTAGGAAGGCTCTGCAGAGGGACCTGGACAGGCTGGATCGATGGGCCCAGGCCAACTGTATGAGGTTCAACAAGGCCAAGTGCCGGGTCCTGCACTTGGGCCACAACAACCCCACGCAGCGCTACAGGCTTGGGGAAGAGTGGCTGGAAAGCTGCCTGGCGGAAAAGGACCTGGGGGTGCTGGTCGACAGCCGGCTGAACATGAGCCGGCAGTGTGCCCGGGCGGCCAAGAAGGCCAATGGCATCCTGGCCTGTATCAGAAATAGTGTGGCCAGCAGGAGTAGGGAAGTGATCGTGCCCCTGTACTCGGCCCTGGTGAGGCCGCACCTTGAACACTGTGTTCAGTTTTGAGCCCCTCACTACAAGAAGGACGTCGAGGTGCTGGAGCGTGTCCAGAGAAGGGCAACGAGGCTGGCGAGGGGTCTGGAGAACAAGTCTGATGAGGAGGGGCTGAGGGAACTGGGGTTGTTCAGCCTGGAGAAGAGGAGGCTGAGGGGAGACCTCATCGCTCTCTACAACCACCTGAAAGGAGGTTGTAGCGAGGTGGGGGTCGGTCTCTTCTCCCAAGTAACAAGCGATAGGACGAGAGGAAATGGCCTCAAGTTGTGCCAGGGGAGGTTTAGATTGGACGTGAGGAAAAATGTCTTTACTGAAAGAGTGGTTAAACATTGGACCAGGCTGCCCAGGGAAGGGGTTGAGTCCCCATCCCTGGAGGTATTTAAAAGACGTGTAGACGAGGTGCTGAGGGACATGGTTTAGTGGGCATGGTGGTGTTGGGTCAACGGTTGGACTCGATGATCTTGGAGGTCTTTTCCAACCTTAACGATTCTATGATTCCCACCCAGCGGCGGGGAGCGCGAGCGCCGACCTACCTCTACGGGCACGGGCCGCCACTGGATGCCGCTCGTGCCGGCGACGAGGACTTCATGGGTGACAGGTCGGTCCTTGGGGAGCAGCGCGTGCCCGAGCTCCAGCTGCGAATGTCCCCCGTTGACGTACAGCTGCACCTTCTCGCCCTCGGAGGAGGTCTCCAAGGAGAGCACGGGGAAGAGCTCGCTCCCGAAGCGAGGAGCGAGGTGCTCCAAGGTAGCCAGGTATTTGTACATGATGTCCTGCACCGTCAGCTTGCCGGTGCTGACCGTGTGCCGCTGGAAACGCTGCACAAACTTCTTGAAGACGTTTTTCATGCGGAATTTGGTCAGGTAGTTGTTCTGCTGGATCTGGCGGTAGAAGGACCGCGGGATGCAGTCCTTGAAGCTGCGGGAGGGAAGGAAGAACTGGTCAAGCAAGACCTCACGGGCGCCTACGGCAAAACACGCAGCCGGAGGAGCCGCAACCGATCTCTCCATCACCTAAACCAGCCCCAGACTCGCTCCCGGTGAGGAGGACGGAGAGGAAAGAGGGTGAGAAACCAGAAGAAACCCTTCAGACAACCGCAGAGCAGAAAGTCCCCGGCCGCGAGGCTGCGAAGCCAAGCAGTCACCTGTATTTTCTGGCCACTTCCTCAAGGGAGATGCCTTTTTTGATGGCGATGTGAGAGAGGTGAAGCACGGCCATGCCCAAGCTTTCGTTCTTGAACCTCTGGATCTCCTGTTCGGTCTGGAGGTCTTTCAACGACGCGACGTCGTTGATGAATTCAAATTTCCCCTATTGATGAGAAAAAGTGAAATAAAGGGGGGGGGGAAAAAAGACCCCGCGCTGACTTCCGGAGCGCTTTTTCTTGTCTTTTTTTTTATTTTAAAGGTGTAAGGGGATCCCCCTCGGCTCGGCTCCCGGCCTCCCAGGGAGGCTTCAAGCAGGACAAAGGCTTTCCGAGGGCAAAACTACAGCTGTGTCTGTCCTTTAAACAAAGCCCTGGCAGATGGAAACCCAGATCCTGCCAACAGGGCTGAGCCGAATCCGGCCGGATCAAGAAAAATCACCCAGGTTCCCCACAACTCCAGGCGCGACCGAGCCGCCGGCCCGTCAGCCGGGTTCATTACCTGCTCGAACAGATACTCGAAGGACGATTTGTCAAGCAAGGCTCCTCCTTGCAGCTTCTCGTCGGGGGAGTCGCTCTGTCGGGGCACGTTGCGATAAACCGCCGGTTCCTTGTCGTTCATCCCGTGCCAATTCCGAAAGTAGTACCTGGAGGGGAGGAGGCGAGGAGAACGGCGCTCGCACGTGGGGACGGGAGGGCTGTGGTCTGTCCCCCGTCCTCTCTCGCAGCCGAGGGCGGCCGAAAAGGACGCCCTGGGTTTGCCTCTAAAGCCAAACCTGGGTCCGGCGCCTGCCCTGGACCTGCTCGAGGTTTGTTTCACCCGTAAATCCGCCCCTTCCACCCGGCGCGGCCGCTTGCCCCGTGCCCGGGGGCCGCCGGGGGACCGGAGCCGGCTCCCAAAGAGGGTTTTTGCCGAGGTTTTGTCACCGGCTGTCTCCAGAGGACGGGGAAAGGACCGGCAGAGCCAGAGCAGAGAGGTCTGTCCCACCCCAGCCCAGCCGGGGGTCACGCTCCCGGCTCGGAGCGGTGGGTTTTGGGGTTTGTTTGGGTTTTTTTTAGGAGCCGAACTTCTTGAAACCCCATCGCCGACGCCAGAGTCGGCCACGTCCTCAGCAAACGCGACCTGAGCGCAAGGCGACGATCCTGACGCCGGGAGGCAAAGGGGAAGCAACCGCTTCCCGCCACCAAAACCGGTTCCTTTAAGCTTTTCTCCACCACGTTTTACGCCCAGCTGTGCCGTACAGCAGACGGAATACACCCCCCTCGGCAGAGCTTCCTCAAAGGGACCCTAATTAACTCGTGGCTGCAACCGAGCCCGACCTGCAAACGCCTCTTTAAGCGGCACCGCTCCCCACAACGCCGTTTCGCAGCCCGGCTTGCTCCGCGCCGAGCTTTCCTGCCGCTGGAGCCCAGGGGCTCCGAAAAACGGAGAGCAGCCGGGGCGAGGAGCGTCCCTCCGACCGCCACATCTAAAAAAAAAAAAAAAAACCCAGAACGCCGGCACGAAGAGAGCTCTGCGGGCAGAGGGAGTTTCTGTTCCCCTCGCCCAACCCCCAAAGCCGCATCTCCGCCTGCGGTTAACGCGCCGGGGTTATTTCGGTGCTGGTGCCGCAGGCGCCGGCGCCAGCCGAGCTGCCTCGAAACCAGAGCCGAAGGAAAAGGACTTTCTGGCTCAAAAAGCCAGAGCTCCCCGACTTTATCCGCGGTCGGAGAGCTACGGATCACGGCGCACCGGGGCCGAGGGATGCGGAGGTGTTGGCCACGAGGACTCGAAGCCTCCCTCCTGGCACACCGGGAAGCGTGGCTCCCACGGCCACCATTTCAAGCCTCCTCGGACAACAGGGCGCAGCCGCGCACGCGACGACGACGACGACGACGACGTCCCGGCGAGGCACGGCGGACTCGCGGCGAGCCGGCGCGGCGCCTCGGAGACCATTTTCTGCTGCCTGGGTTGCGTTCGGCGCAACGGCCGGCTGCGGAGAGAGGCCACGGCTCGGTACGCCGCGGTTCCCCAGGAAGGAGGAGGTATTGCAAGCCGTGTAACACAGGCTAATACATCTCCAAACCAGGTTTTCCGTTTCTCCCTCGCTTTTACCTTCGCTACGACTCACCATGAAAAAAAAAACCAAACAACCCCCACCACCACCACCACACAACCCAAACCCCAACAAAACCGGCCTGAAAAAGGTCTCCTAATAAAAACGCCAGCGGCAACGTTTCGGGAGGAAACACGAAGATCGCCGTCCCCGTCATCCCCAGGGAACCCGAGCATCTCGCAGAGACATCTACAGAAAAACCCCAGCCGTCGCCTTCCCGGCGACGCCGCAGCCCTGGGCTCACTCAGAGAGGCCCTCGGGCGTTTCGCTGTCGGTCTCAAAAGACTTCAGAGGGGAGGGAGCCCCTCTCAGATTGTCCCGCTCGGGGACGGAGCCGAGAAGGGGGAGCACGGGCTGGATCAACCGGGGAGAGACGCGGGGCGAAAAGCGGCGGAATATCGGGAACAGGGAAATGAAATTTTTCCGCGCCGAAGGAGAGGCAGGGGCTCCAAACGCGTCCCGTTCCTCCTTTAATCCTTCCGAGTCCGATTTAGACGAGCCCCGCTGAGTTCGCTCAGCTCCCCGACCCCGCGCCAACCTCCGCACACGTTTTCCAGGCGAATCTGGAAACAGGTAACGCGGCGGAGGGCGGGAAGCGGAAAAGCAAGCGGCGTTATTTCCAGCGCAGCCCTATTAAAGCCCGGCACGTCTCTGCTCCGCAAGCAAGAGGAGCTCGGCTGCTCCGCAGGGCTCGGCTCCGAAAAACGGGGCAGCAGGGGGACGGAGCCGGGGTGGGGGGGGGTGGGGGGTGGGGGGAAGGGAAGCGGCCTCACCTCATGCGGAAAAGCAGGTTGAGGTTGGTGTCTTTGCCGATTTTGAAGAGGTGGTTGGGCGGGAGCCAGACTCGGCTCTGGGTGTCGTAGAGGGCGAAGAGGCTGTAGCACAGCGGCGTGATGCCTGCGAAGAGAAGACGATCGCCGTCAGGTGCCGTCGAGCCCGTAAAAATTCACAGCTGATGTAGGGGAGGGGAGGGGGGAAACCACCCCACCACCCCCCCCACCCCCCCCACCCCCAAAAAAACCCCTTTTCTTCACTCCCAACCCCTCCGTTCTACCGGCAGCGCAACCCCCTCCCCGCTGCCGACACCCCACCTCCGGGGACCGAGGCGTCCTCCTCGGCCCCGCTCGCAAATGTCAGAGGCAGGATAGTCTTTAAAAAAATGCCATTTAAGCGAGACGCCGCGTGCCTGCCGGCCTTCTGGCGCGCTCGGGGAAAGCCAGCTGGCCAGGGGAGCCTCAGCAGTTTTTCTTCCCAATAAACCGCCGCGCGGAGCTGCTCAGACTGCGGCGAGGGGAAGGGGAGTTAATAAAACCCATGGGAAACCTGAATCAAGAGGGATTTGCCGGTTAAACCTTAGGCGAGAGCTAAAACCTTCTCCCAGCGGTTAAAAGGAGACATCAGCTGCCCTTAATTCAAACCCACACGGCTGCGAACCGGCCCCTCAGACCGGGAAGAGCCCAGGGGGAGGTGCCCGGCGCGATTTCTGCGGCTCCGCCGGGAGAAATCCACGGCGAGGGGAGGCGGAGCGCTCGTTAAACGGGGACGCTGATGAGCGGAGGTGAAGTAATTGCTTTTCAACTCATCACGCTCCAATAACTCACGGACCCGTCGGCCTTGAGCCTCCGGGTAGAGTCATCCCACCCGGCTGCTCAGGGACTCCGGAGCGAGGGGGGATGCCCAAATTCCAACGGGAGGATTTGCCAACGGCCGGTTAGCGGGAAGCTGCTTCTTAAAAACAACCCGAGAGCCCGGATTTATCGGCTAAAACAGCTTAGACGGTCCCGGAGATTGGGAAACTGGAAATTTCTCAGCGCCGGGACGCAGGACACAAGCCGGTTGGGTATTGAGGTCTCAGAAGAGAGAGAGAGAGAGTTCCCCGGCGCTCACCGATCCTCCGCGCGAGGTCGATGCAGATCTCCTCGGCGCTGAGCGTGCCCCGGGCGTAGGTCTGGCACCGCTCCCGCTCCTCCTCGCCGCTCCAGTGCAGGCAAACCTTCAAGCCGCCGCTCGCCGAGAAGCAACAGCCTTCGGCGTCCGACTCGCTGTGCTTCACCGCGCATTGGCACAGAGACATGGCGACGGCCCCCGAAGACGCCCCAGCTGCAGGGGGGGGGGGGGGAGGAACCCAAACCCAGTGAAATAAATAAAAACGAGCGTTGGCAAAGCACGGAGCGCCCCGCCACCGGTCCCTCCCGGTCGGGCAACCGGGCGCCCTCCGCCCCGACGCCGGGGTTTTACGCACCTCGCCGTCAGATGAAGCATAACTCGGTGCCGATCTCCGAAGGCGGCGGCGCGGGATGGGGGCTGTTGTCACCTGGGGCGGGGAGGGAGGGAGGGAGGGGGGGGGAAGCGATCCGTCGGTGAGACCGGGAAAGCCGGATCCCTCCGTGCCTCCCCACACCGCAGCGCCGGCATCGCTCCCCACCCCGCCCCGCCCCGCTCTTCTCCGCGGTCTCTCCCGGCAAAATCCGGCGCCTCTTCCCCGGCTCTTTTTTTTTTTGCTGACGAAGGCCAAACCAGATCTCACTGCCGCGGCTCGACTTCCTCCGATGGCGGTAAACACCGCAGGGAGCTCTCGCTCAGGGCCAGGACTCTCAGGCGCCCTGGCTCTCTCGGCTTGGCGAGCTCGCCGCGCGCTCGCCGCGCCGCCGGGCAGGGCTTTTCGCCTTTTAAACGAACCCGGGGCTGCGAGAGAGCCGCGCCGAAGCGGCACCACACCCCCACACCTCCCCACTCCACCCCACCCAAAAAAAAAAAAACCAAACCAGCTTCGCCGCGCCGTATCGACGCCGAACACGACGCGGGGAGAAGGACCCGGCGGCTCTATCTCCCGCCGGGGGACGGGATCGGCCCAACGCCGCCACCCCGGCGATACGGTGAAGGAAACCAACCTGCGGAGCTAAACCCCGGCACTTTGGGGGGGGGCCGGGGGGGGGGTGGTGGTTCAAAAGCCGCCTCGAGCATCGCGCCCTGCTCCCCACGTCCCCGCCACGAGGGTTTCCCCCAGCCCAACGGCCAGGGGAGCGAGCGGCGAGGCGAAACAAGCAGGTCTCGCCCCAAAAAGCCGCTGTTTTGGGTGCGGGGCGGCGTTTGGCTGGGGTACAAAAAAAAAAAAAACCAAACCACCCCACGAGAGATACCGAAAGAAGCCCCTTTTTCCAGGAATTTTATGCCGGGGCGGGGGTCTTCCCCCCTCAGGAAAGCGCCTCTCCCGATCCTCCCAAGGCGAAGCACGTGACGGCATTACTTCAGCTTCCGCCCGCAGGCGCGGAAAGATCCCGAAGCCAAACCTTGGCAGATTTCCCCCAATTCCCTCCTCGGGAGGAGAGCGGAATCCGAAAGAGGAGGCCCGCTCCGTCGGCTTCCTCGTTTCGGAAAAACCAGGGGAAGCCGGCCGAACTGGTCGCAGCACCCTGAAGCGGGTCGGCGGGAGCTCAGCACCCCCGAAAACGAGTTAGAAATAACCTTTCAAAGGCTTTTTTATTTTGGCATCCGAGCTCGGTGCCGACAAGCGGACAGGGCGAGAGGGCTCCGCAATTTGAGTCGGGGTGGAAAAACGGGCTCCGAAACGATTTGGATTTCCCCAAGCGACAGGTTGGCAAACAAAACAAACCCTCCACCAAACCCCCTGGAAAAGCCCGGAGCGATCCTCGCGCAGCAGGATCCAACCTTCCCCCCCCCGCCGTTACTCGTAACGGGGGCAAATGCTGACGCCTCAGGGCACAAACCTTCCCGATTTCACCCCGATTTCGGCCTCCGCCGTCACCGTTTCTTCCACCCGGGCGTCGCGGGCTCCAAGCACAGGCCTGGTGGGGAGAGGGGAAGCGAGTTACGAGCCGTGCCTTGCAACCTCAGCACGGCCGCGCTCCCGAAAGACGCGGCCGGTGAGGATTTCGCCCGTCTCCGCTCCAGATCCGCACGCGCTCGGCCACGCCGAGGACTCGGGTCATCACCTGGGATAGATTTTGACCCGTTTCAGCCTCTCGGAGGGGTTTCACACACACACACACACACGCACAGAGTCAAGCCGCAGCCCCTCGAGCCTCCGGTCACAGCCCCGTGCTGCTAACGGCGCCCGCCGGCCCCCGTTTGCTCCCTGCCCCCGTGTTTTTGAGCGGAGAGCGGCGTACACGCGCGTTTTCTGCGCGTTCCCGAGGCGGCGGGGCAGAAAACCGCCCGGCCACCGGCATCGCCCGGCGCGAGAGGCTGGAAGAGGCCGCCCCCCCACCACCACCACCCCCCCGAGAGCTAAAAGCGGCGGCGGTCCTTGGTCGTGGGGCGGCGTTAAACGGGGTGCAAAGTCCGGGGCTGGCCGGGAAAGGGCGAAGGGAAAGGCGGAAGCGCGGGGGCAGCGGGGCCCACCCGCCCCACGGTGGCAGGGGGACGGCGGGAGGGGAAGGCGGGCAGCTGCCGGTTGGTGCCGGCGCCCCTTCCCGCGGGCAGCCAAGGCCTAACGCCAGGCAACCGTGTCCCCCCTCCCGTCCCCCCCCTCCCAGCCCCACACATCCAGGACCGCCCCCCCCCCCCCCCCGCCCCAGCCCCACGCATCCAGCCCCTCCACGTCTCCCAGCCCCACGCATCCTGACCCCCCCCACCGCCTTCCAACCTCAGGTACCCTGACGCCCCACCCCAAAGCCCCTCAGCTTTGCTGAGGCACCCACATGCCCCATAGCGCCGGGGCCCCCAGCCCCACAGCCCCCGAGCCCCCACAGCCCCTGAGCCCCACCCCTGAGCCTCCTAGCCCCACACATCCTGAGACCCTCAGCCCCACAGAGCCTGACACCCCCACCCCGGAGCCCCTTAACCCCACACATCCTGACACCCCCAGCCCCCCACGCCCTGACCCCCAGCCCTGAGCCTCCTAGACCCACAGATCCTGAGACCCCCAGCCCCACAGATCCTGTGACCCCCGCCCCTGAGCCTCCTAGCCCCACATATCCTGACACCCCCACCCCGAACCTCCTAGCCCCACAGATCCCGACGCCCCCAGCCCCACATATCCTGAGACCACCACCCCGAGTCTCCGAGCCCCACACACCTTGGCACCCCCAGCCCCCCACGCCCTGACCCCCACCCCTGAGCCTCCTAGCCCCACAGATCCCGACGCCCCCAGCCCCACAGATCCTGGACCCCCACCCCGAGTCTCTGAGCCCCACACACCTTGACACCCCCAGCCCCCCACGCCCTGACCCCTACCCCTGAGCCTCCTAGCCCCACAGATCCCGACGCCCCCAGCCCCACAGATCCTGGACCCCCACCCCGAGTCTCTGAGCCCCACATATCCTGACACCCCCAGCCCCACACATCCTCAGAGCCCCCCCCCAGAGCCTCTGACACCTCCCCCCCCCCCAGCTCCCCGATCCCACAGGCCCGGACACCCCCGCCCCTCACCCCACAGGCCCCGACGCTCCCCACGGGCCCCCGCCCCGCAGGCCCCGACCCCCAGCCCTCGTCCCTCGCCCCTCCCGGGCCCCCCAGCCCCGCACACACCGGCCCCCCCCGGCCCGGCCCCCCCCCCGGCTCGTACCGGGCCCCGCTCCCCGCCGGCCCGGCCGCCGCTCCGGTTCCCTCCGCCCCGCAGAGCCGCCGCCTCCCATTGGGCCCGAGAGACGCGCGCTGCCATTGGCCCGCCGCCGCCACGCCCACACGCCTTCGCCCCATGGGCGGGGCGCGGAGCGCGGCCCCTCCCCGGCGAGGGTCGGCGGCAGCGGCTATTGGCTGCCGAGCGGGGAGGGGGAGGAGCCTGAGAGCGGGAGGGGAGAGGGCGGGGCAACAGCTGACCCAAAATAGGAGGCGGGGCCAGAGGGGGCACAGCTGGACCCAAACCGGGGGGCGGGGCCAGAGGGGGCACAGCTGGAGCCAAACCGGGGGGCACAGCTGGATCGGGGGCACAGCTGGACCCAAACCAGGGGGCACAGCTGGATCAGGGACACAGCTGGACCCAAACTGGGGGCACAGCTGGATCGGGGGCACAGCTGGACCCAAACCAGGGGGTGGGGCCAGAGGGGGCACAGCTGGACCCAAATCGAGGGGCGGGGCCAGAGGGGGCACAGCTGGACCCAAACCAGGGGCACAGTTGGATCGGGGGCACAGCTGGACCCAAACTGGGGGGCGGGGCCAGAGGGGGCACAGCTGGACCCAAACCGGGGGGCGGGGCCAGAGGGGGCACAGCTGGACCCAAATCGAGGGGCGGGGCCAGAGGGGGCACAGCTGGACCCAAACCGGGGGCACAGCTGGATCGGGGGGCAGAGCTGGACCCAAACCGGGGGCACAGCTGGATCGGGGGCACAGCTGGACCCAAATCAGGGGGGGGGCCAGAGGGGGCACAGCTGGACCCAAACCAGGGGCACAGTTGGATCGGGGGCACAGCTGGACCCAAACTGGGGGGCGGGGCCAGAGGGGGCACAGCTGGACCCAAACCGGGGGCACAGCTGGATCGGGGGGCAGAGCTGGACCCAAACCGGGGGCACAGCTGGATCGGGGGCACAGCTGGACCCAAATCAGGGGGGGGGGCCAGAGGGGGCACAGCTGGACCCAAACCGGGGGGCGGGGCCAGAGGGGGCACAGCTGGACCCAAACCAGGGGCGGGGCCAGAGGGGGCACAGCTGGACCCAAACCAGGGGGCGGGGCCAAGGACACAGCTGGATCGGGGGCACCGCTGGACCCAAACTGGGGGCACAGCTGGACAGCCCTGGGCACAGCTGGATCCGAACCGCGGGGGGGGCGCGGCTCACAGCTGGATGAGGGCAGGTTCCTACCCAGGCGGGGGGGGCCCCCACAGCTGGATCCAAACTGGAGGCAGAGCTGTAAGGGCTCACAGCTGGATCCAAGCCGGGGGCCACAGCTGGATGGAGAGGCGGCCCCAGCCGACTGGGGGGGACCCCCACCCCAAATCCCTTCCCCCCCTCTGCCAGGGGAGGGGGGGCTGAACCCTCCGCCCCCCCCAGGAGCCAGCGGGGCAGGGGGTACCACCCCCCCCAGGAGGACTCCGGCTCGTCACCGTCCCCAAATCGTCCCCAAATCGCGTCGTGTGTGTCATCCCCCCCCCCCACTCCACACCCGGCTTCTTCAATCTCTCTTTATTCAACGCAACAGCCACCGCCGCCCCCCCCCCCCCCCCCCGGCGGTAACCGCCATTTCGCCTCCCCCCCACCCCCCCCGAACCCCCCCCAGGGCCGAGGAAGGGGGGGGGGGGGGGAAAGGGGGCACAAGCCACCACGAGTCTATGGCATGTAAAGGGGGGGGGGGTGTGTGTGTGCGAGATGGAGGGGGACGGGGGGAGACCCCCCCCTTTACACCAGGTTTTTTTAGCTTTTACAGCAGGTTTTTAGCCTTTACACCGGTTTTTTTTCGCCTTTACACCGGTTTTTTTCGCCTTTACGCCAGGATGGGGGGTTTTTTTTTGCCCCCCCCCCCACCCCGCCCCCCCCAGCTCACGCATTTCCTTTCTCCTCGTCGCCGTTTTCCTTCTTAATTTCTTCGTAAAGGGTTTCGCCGCCTCCTTTCTCGGCTCCCTCCCCGCTCTTGGCGTTGGGGACCCAGAGCCCCGAGTCGATGCAGCGCTGCATGTGGTATTTGGCCTCCTGGAAAGAGGAAGAGGAAGGGGGGGGGACGACACACCGCGACGATGTCGTCCATCCCGTGTGTGTGTCGTGTGTGTGTCCCCCCCCCAGGGGTGGGGGAGGAAAAGAAATCCTCACCGTGGGATCCATTTTGCTGATCGTGTCCTGCAACATCTGGACGTCTTTGACGTCAAAGCATTTCTGCAGCTCCTGCGAGGCCGAAGAGAAAGTGGGGGGGGGGGGGTGTGTGACGGTGACGTGAACACGACACGCACGCGAGGACCCCCCCTCCTCCCCCCCCCCCCACACACCTCCAGGACGTTAAACCGTGACCCAACTTTGCTGGTTTAGCCCTTCCCCCCCCCCCCCCCCCCAAAACCCGAACCCCCGAGGGCGCGGGGCGGTACTCACGGGCGGGAGGGACTCGTACACCTCCACGGGGTCGAGCCCGCCGGGGCCCAGCCGCTTCTGCCGCTCCTCTTCCTCGTACTCCTTCATCGCCTTCTCGATGCGCACCTTGGCTCGGCCCCGCACCCGCTCCTTGAAGGCTTCCAGCTCGTCGTTGAAGCCCTCCATGTACTGCTGGTCCGCTGTCTGGGGGGGGGGGGGGGGGCGTTCAGCTCCTGCTGGACCCCCATTTCCCCACCCCCGGACCCCCATTTCCCCGCCCCCGGACCCCCCATTTCCCCCCCCAACCCCCATTTGTCCCACCATTGACCCCCATTTCCCCACCCCCGACCCCCATTTCCCCGCCCCCGGACCCCCATTCCCCCCCCCAACCCCCCATTTGTCCCACCATTGACCCCCATTTCCCCACCCCCGGACCCCCATTTCCCCGCCCCCGGACCCCCATTCCCCCCCCAACCCCCATTTGTCCCCCCATTGACCCCCCATTCCCCCCCCCGACCCCCCATTTTCCCCCCCGGACCCCCCATTTGTCCCACCATTGACCCCCTTTGTCCCCCCTGAACCCCCATTTGTCATCCCCCCGGACCCCCCAGACCCCCATTTGTCCCCCCCAGACCCCCACTTTCCCCCCCAGACCCCCACTTGTGCCCCCCAGACCCCCACTTGTGCCCCCATTGACCCCCATTCCCCCCCCGACCCCCCATTTCCCCCACCATTGACCCCCATTTCCCCCCCTGGACCCCCATTTGTCCCCCCTGGACCCCCCCAGACCCCCATTTGTGTCCCCCGGACCCCCATTTTTTCTCCTGGACCCCCATTTTCCCCCTGGACCCCCCCCAGACCCCCATTTTTCCTCCTGGACCCCCATTTGTGCCCCCCAGACCCCCATTTCCCCCCCCCAGACCCCCATTTTTCCTCCCTGGACCCCCATTTCTCCCCCCCAGACCCCCATTTGTCCCCCCCCAGACCCCCATTTCTTCCCTCCCCGGCTTCCCACCCGGCCGCATCTCTTCCACCCCCAAGCTGCCGAAAGCCGCGGCGGTGCCGGGGAGCCGGAAAACCACCTGCCTGGGGGACAAAGGGGGGGCGCCGGGGGGGGGGACGGGGACGACGGCGCAGGAGGGGGGCATCCAGCCCGGTTCTCACCTTAATTTTGGTGAAAAACTGCCTGAAACAAGCCCTGGGATCGACCTTCAGGCTCTTGGCCAGCTCCAGGATGAACTGCATGACGATGGTCTGGTGGGCCACCTGCTCCATCAGGGCGTGTTTCTGCCGGCGGGGGGGGGACACACACACACACAGGGGGGGGGGACACGGGGGGGGGGGGGGGGGGGGAAGGGACGTGAGGCCAAATTCCCCCATCTCCGCATTCCTCAGGGAGGTCGGAGGAAATGGGGGGGGGGGGGGGGCTGGTTCCCAACCCCTTTTTGGGGTGGGGGGGCGGGAGAAATGCCGGCGGGCGGTCGGGGGGGGGGGGGGGGGGACAGACAACCCCCAAAAAAATCGAGTGCACCCCAAGTTTGTGGACGACACCCGAGTCGGGCGGGAGCGTGGGTCAGCTCGAGGGTAGATCCCAAGGGAAGGGATCCGGACAGGCTGGATCAACGAGGGGGTGTGGGGGGGGGGTCGAGGCCAAGGGGACAAGATTCAACCAGGTTCGACGCCGGATCCGGCACCGGGGTCGCCGCAACCCCACACAACGCTACCGGTTTGGGAAGAGGGGAGGGGGGGGGGTTCTGCGCCCCCCCCACCAGTCCCGCGCTTGGACGGGCAGCGTTAGCTTCGCGGTTGGACTCTACGACCTCAAAGGTCTTTTCCAACCGAAAGGATCCCCCCCCTCCCCCCCCGCCCCGGAATTCCGCCTCCAGCTCCGGGTTCCGCAGCGCAGGAAAGAGCCGGAGCTGTCGGAGCGGGCGCGGAGGCGGCCACGGAGAGGATCCGAGGGCTGGAACCCCTCTGCCGTGAGGCCAGGCTGGGAGAGCCGGGGGTGTTCGGCCGGGAGAGGAGAAGGCTCCGGGGAGACCTTACCGCGCCTTTCGGTACCGATAAGAGCCGGGGACAGAGCTCTCGGTCGGGCCCGTAGCCCCGGGGCCGAGGGGGAACGGTTCCGAACGAAGAGAGGGGAGATTCAGACCGGACCCAAGGCCGGAATTCTTTACGCCGAGGTGGCGAGAGGCCGGCCCGGCTCGCCCGGAGAGGCGGTGGGTGCCCCCTCCCTGGAAACGTTCAAGGTCAGGTCGGAGGGGGCTGCGAGCGACCCGATGGGGGCGAAGACGTCCCCGCCCGCGGGTTGGGGGCAGGGGGGGGGTGTTGGACTGGATGAGCTCCGAGGTCCCTTCCCACCCGACCGCCCGTGAGCTCCCGCCCCGGCTCTGCGGGGCTCGAGGTGGGACTGTGCGTCCAGAGAAGAGCGGCGAAGCCGGCGAAGGGTCTGGAGAACAAGAGACGCGGCTGAGGGAGCCGGGGCGGTTTAGCCCGGAGAAAAGGAGGCCGAGGGGAGAGCCCCTCGCTCTCCGCCACGACCTGGCAGGAGGTTGCGACGAGGCGGGGGGTCGGGCCCTCGTCCCGAGCGAGGGGACGCGAGGAAACGGCCTCAAGTTGCGCCCGGGGAGGTTTAGGTGGGATAGCGGGAGAAATTCCTTCCCCAAAGGGTTGTCGAGCACCGGGACGGGCTGCCCGGGGCAGCGGTGGAGTCGCCGTCCCCGGAGGGGTTTAGAAGGCGCGTGGACGCGGCGCCGAGGGATGCGGTTTAGGGCTGGACTCCGGTCGTTTTCGGTTACGAGGGGACTCGATGAGCCTTAAGGTCTTTTCCGACCCAAACGATTCCCCCGTTCTCCAATTTCCCCCCATTCCCGGGCAGGAAAAGCAAATCGACCCCGCGGCAGAAAAGGCCAGCGAGGCGAGGGCAAGGCAGGCCCGGCACAAAAAACCGGCGGGGAGGGTCTCATCCCGGTTTCCTCACCTCTTCCACCTCCAGATCGATGCACCAGATGACTAAGTAATTCGCCGTCTCCTCGCAAACGAGGTGAGGGTTGTCGGAGAGATATTTCTGGCTGTCTCCCCAGCGCCGCAGCATCCCTTCAAAGCAGGGCAGCCCCAGTTAGCGGAGGAAGGTTTTGCGCCCGTTTAAAAAAAAAAAAACAACGGCCTCTAAACCTCGTCAGCAACATAAAAAGGAACAAAAAAAAAAAAAAAAGAGGGGTGGGGGGGGTGGCAGAGGGAGAGGGGACTCATCCGAGGTTAAATTAAACACACACACACCCACACACACCCCCCCCAAAATTGCGACTAACGAAGGCGACGCACGAAGCTTCGCCCGGGCCGGGCGAGCAGGCGAAAAAAAAAAACCAAAACCCCAAACAAATCACCAAAACCTCGCGGAAAAAGGCGTCAAATCGTCAATTCTTCACGCGGGCGAGCGACTTCCCAGCCGCTCCCGGCAGCGGAGGAGGAGGAGGAGGAGGAAGGGGGGGGGGGGTGTTCCCCAGCTCGATGGCCGCAGGGAGTGCCCCCCCCCCCCCCCAGCCCCAGGAAGGGGGTGCCGCCCCCCGAACGCCGCCCGCCGCTCACCGAAGTGTTTGATCTGCTTCTCATATCTCTCCACGAAGGTTTTGTGTTTCTTCTCTTTCTGTTCCTCCGTTTCTTCCTTCTCCTCCGGTTTGACGTTGAAGACGCTCTGGGGAGCGGAGGGACGTGAGCCGCCAGCCCAGCGACTCGGGGCCGGAGCGGGGGGGGGACACACACGCACGATACGGGGAGGGGCTCCCCCAAACCCACCTTGCTGAAGCGTCTTTGCTGAGGGTGTCCACGTTCCAGGGCATGTTCTTCTCCTTCTTCTTCAGCTCCTCCAGTTTGTTTTCCCAGCTCTTCTCTTCGTTCTTCAGCTGCTGGGCTTCGGCCTGGAGCTTCTCCAGCTCCCCTTCCCGCTCTCCGGATCCGACACCTCCAGCTCCTTCATTTTCTTCTGGCACTCGGCGAGTTTCCGTTTGCATTCCCTGCATCCTTTATCCAGCTCTTCTTTTTCCTTCTGGAATTGCTCCATCCTCTCCACTCGAGCCTGAAGGCGAACAGGACGGCGGGAGAGACGGCGGGGACATCGTTAACTCTCTCCCGCGGCCCTTCCCGGCCTCGTTAGCCGCGCTGCGGGAACGCCCCACGCGCTCTCCCGGATCCGTTATCCCTGTGGAATAGGGTGAAGCACGAGGAGCTGCTACGAGGGGAGACCAACGTCCCCAAAACACCCCGGTTTAGAGGAAAAACTCAAGCCCCTCCAGGCAGCTCCGGAGCGTTTTCTTGGAATCGGGAGGGAAGAGCTCGGGCAGCGGCTTCGTCCCTTCTCCCTGCCAAATCGGGACCGACTCCGGGAATACCGCGGCTTCCGAGTCCCCGAGGATTCGGTCCGCTCCGGCTCCCGGAGAGCGCGGGGCCACGCAGTCGTGTGTGTGTGTGTGTGTCCCCGTCCCCCCCCAAGCCCCTCCCGAGCTGGAGAAACCCCCTGCGAGAAGCCGGGGGGGCCGGTTAGGGGAGCCCGGCCCCGTCCTTCCAGCCCCAGGCAGGGGACGGCGTCACCTCCCCCAGGGGGACACGGGGAGGGTCCGGGGAGGGGGGGGGAGGGCAGGGGACACGTGTGGGGCCAGGCCCTCGACTGTCCAGGCCCCAGAGGGGCCCAGGGGTCCCCCCGGCACCCTGAGGGGGCCGCCTGGGTGGGGGCTGTGCCCCCAGGGGAGCCCCCGGCCCGCTCCCCAGGGGAACGGGGAGCCCCCGAACATGGCGGGGGGGGGCTGGTTGCCATGGAAACAGGGGGGCCCAGGGGAAGGGGGGGGTGTCACAGGGAACTGGTCGCTATGAGGATGGGGGAGCCCCCCCCCCAGGGGTCCCTGCAGCCGGTCGCCATGGGAACAGGGGAGTTCCCCCCCACCCCGCCCCGGGGCCTGTCGCCATGGGAACGGGGGGAGCCCCCTCCTTCCCCATGGGGGTTCCTGCAGCCGGTCGCCGTGAGAACAGGGGAGCCCCCTCCCATGGGGGTCCTGGAGCCGATTGCCATGGGAACAGGGGAGCCCCCCCCCATGGGGGCCCCGGGGCCTGTCGCCCTGGGAACGGGGGGAACCCCCCTCCTTCCCCATGGGGGGGGGGTGTCCTTGGAGCTGGTTGCCATGGCAACGGGGGAAGGGGGCCGGGAATCCCGGGGCCCGTCGCCATGGGAACGGGCCTCCCGGGGAAGCCGGGCCCGGGGCGGGGCGGGGCGGGCGGGCTGGGTGCGCGGCCGCGGGCCGCACCTGGTGCCGCCATCGGAAGAGGCTGGCGGTGTCGATGTTGGGGTGAGTCTCGTCCTCATCGTCCGAGACCTCGATGTGGTCCACACGCTGTAGTCCACCATGGCGCGGCCGCCCCCGGGCCCGCCGCCGCCGGCCGCTTCTGGAACCCTCCAGCGCCCGCCCCGCCTACTTCCCCGCCTACTTCCGCCCGCGACGTTCGCACTTCCGGACGCGCCGTCTATTTGCGCCCTTCCGGTTGCGCCCGCCTCCCTCCGCGCATGCGCGCGGCCCGCAAGGGACGCGCCAGCGCGGCCGCCTCGCCCGGCACAAAGATGGCGCGGGTTTTAAAGAGACACGCACGCCGGAAAAGGGCGGGGAGGGGGGTGGGAGGGCAGGGCCTCCCCCCCCGCTCGACGCCTCAAGGCCTGGGGGGCCGGGAGCGCCCCCCCCCCTTCGATCCTCACGCAGGGTCTGCCCGGCTCCTGCGGCCAGGGAGGGTGGGCAGGGACCCATTGGCGGGCAGGCGCCGCATGGCTGGGGCCATGAGGACAGGGACACGGGGACAGAGGGATGTGGTGGCACAGGGACACGGGGACAGGGGGACACGGGGACAGAGGGACGTGGTGGCACAGGGACACGGAGACAGAGGGACATGGGGGGATGTGGTGCCTTGGGGACAGAGGGACATGGTGGCACAGGGACACGGGGACAGAGGGACATGGGGGGATGTGGTGCCTTGGGGACAGAGGGACATGGTGGCACAGGGACACGGGGACAGAGGGACATGGAGGGACGTGGTGCCTTGGGGACAGAGGGACGTGGTGGCACAGGGACACGGGGACACCAGGACGTGGTGACACAGGGACATAGGGACAGAGGGACATGGGGGGGACACAGTGCCTTGGGGACAGAGGGACGTGGTGGCACAGGGACATGGGGGGACAGGGACATGGGGCCCTCAGGGACATGGGGGGACATGGCACCTTGGGGACAGAGGGATGTGGAGGGGACAGGGACATGGGGGGACGCGGTGCCTCGGGGACACAGGGACACGGGGACACCAGGACATGGGGACAGAGGGACATGGGGGACACGGTGCCTCAGGGACATGGGGACACCAGGATGTGGTGGCACAGGGACATGGGGGGACAGGGACATGGGGCCCTCAGGGACATGGGGGGACATGGCACCTTGGGACACAGGGATATGGGGGAGACAGGGACATGGGGACAGAGGGACATGGGGGGGACACGGTGCCTTGGGGACACAGGGACATAGTGGCACAGGGACATGGGGGGACAGGGACATGGGGCCCTCAGGGACATGGGGGACATGGCACCTTGGGGACAGAGGGACGTGGAGGGGACAGGGACATGGGGGGACATGGTGCCTCGGGGACACAGGGACACAGGGACACCAGGACATGGTGGCACAGGGACATGGGGGGACACGGGGGACAGGGACATGGGGTCCTCAGGGACATGGGGGGACGTGGTGCCTCGGGGACACAGGGACACGGGGGCACGGGGACATGGGGGCACGGGGATACGAGGGGACACGGTGCCTCGGGGACACAGGGACACGGGGGCACGGGGACATGGGGGCACGGGGATACGAGGGGACACGGTGCCTCGGGGACACAGGGACATGGGGACACAGGGACATGGGGGCACGGTGCCTTGGGGACACAGGGCCGTGGGGGGCACGGGGACATGGGGGGCACAGGGCCGGGGGGTGTTTGGGGACACGGGGACGCCGGTACACGGGGCACACCGTGCCAGGGTGTAAGGGCACGGCACTGGGGGGGGGACGCGGCGTGGGGTGGGTGGAGGCACCGGGGGGGGGGGGGGGACCGGGGGGGGGGGAGGGCCGGTACCGGGGGGGGGGGGCGGCACCGGGGATGCCGGGGACACACCCCCACCCCCCCCTCCGGTGCCGGGGGGGGGACACGCGTGGGGCCGGTGCCCGGGGAGGGGGGGGGGGGAGCCGCTCCCGCCGCGTTTCCGCCGTCGCCGCCGCTGTCACCGGGCGCTCTCGGCGGCACCGGGGCCGGTACCGGGGCCGCCTCCGCCCCGCGCCGCCGCCGCCGCCGCCGTAAACAAAGGCAGGTGGATGCCGGGGAGCTCCGCGGCACCGGGAGCCGGCCAGGTACGGGACCGGACCGGGACCGGGACCGGGACCGGGACCGGGCGGCCCCGGGGGCGGCCCCTTCCCCTGTCCCCGCCGCTGCCGGAGCCTCCTCACCCCCCCACCCCCCCGCCCCGGTGCTGCCCGGCACGGAGCATCCCTCCGGTACCCCCGGGGGAGCCCCGGCGCCGTGCGACGGCCGGGACCGGCGTGCGGCAGCGGCTGCAGCCCGGAGAAGCCGCGGGGGGCTGCGGGGCTGCGGGACCGGGGGCTCCGGGATTGCGGGACCCGGGATGCCGGGATACAGGACCGGAGGCTCCGGGGCTGCGTGGACCGGGGGCTCCGGGGCTCCGGAGATACGGGACCGGGGCTCCGGGGCTTGGGGCGGGGTGGAGGGGGGGGTGGGGTACGGGACCGGGGGATCCGGGGACTCCAGGGATGCTGGACCGGGAGCTCCGGGGCCGGGGGCTGCAGGACCCCGGGACCGGGGGCTGGGGGGCTCCGGGGCTGCAGGATCGGGGACTCCGGGTCCCGGGGGTCCGGGGCTGCAGGATGGGGGGGGGGGGGGGAAGGTGTAGGGCCGGGGGACCCGGGGCTGGGGGGCTCCACGGCCGGGGGGGCCGCGGGACCAGGCACCAGCTGGTCGGGGTGCACCGAGCATGGGGGGGGGGGGGGGGGGGGGGCTCGGGCACGCGGGGAGCCGGTGCCGCAGGAGCCGGTAACGGCACCGGACCCCGGGCGGGCAGGACCCGTCGGCGACCCTGGTGCCCCCGAACTGCTGCACCCCCGGCACCAGCCGGGGTGGCGCCGGACCCCCAATTCCCCCGGGGACCCTGCTCGGGCCAGACCCCCCCCCCCAATCCCCTGGGAATGCTGCTCGGCCGCGGGGTCCCACCGGGACGAGTCCGGGGGCTGCCAAGGCCTCCCCTCCCGGGGAAGCCAGACCCACCACCGGGTTTTGCCAGCAGCGAGCACCCATGGGTGGCATCCCCGGCACCCCGCCAAAGCCCCTTCCCACCTGAGGAGGGGTCCCTCGGCTGATCCCGAAATCCCGTGGGACGCCCAGGCCCGGCGGGGTCCCCGTTCCCGCGGTTTCTCTTCCCCCATGGCCCTCGCGTCATGCCACGCGGCGTCACCGGGCCTCGCGCGCCCGGTGGTGATACCCCCCCCCCCCATGGGGCTCCCCTGCCAGCCGGGTGAGCAGCGGGGTCCCCGTGCGGGATGGGGGGGGGGGTCCCCCATTTCTCACCCCCACCCTGGGGGGACCCCTGGGGCGGCTGGGGATGGGGCTCGGGGTCACCGGGGTGGCGGTGCCGGTGGGGGTCCTGGCAGGGGGGACAGGGTGGCGGGGTCCCCAGCGGGGGCTGGGGACACACACACACACACGAGGCTGTGCCCCCCCCAAGTGGGTCCCAGCCCCCCCCCCCCCCCCCCCCGCCGCTGCCAGCGTCGATGAATTAATTAATTCAGAAAATAACTCCCGAATCTGGCGCAGGCTGCGGGGGGGAGGGGGGGCAGCGCCCGCCGGGGGGGAGGGGGGGGTCCTGCCGCCCCCGCAGCCGCCCCGAGGAGGATGGGGGAGAGATGGGGGTGGGGGGGTCCCCCGAAAGCCCACAGCAGGGTGCTTGGCACTGGGGGGTCCCGGTGGCCCCCCCCCCCCCCCCCATTGCTCAGCTCGCCCCTTGGCCACCCGCATCAACCGCCTGGACCCCCCCCCCCCGCCCCACCCCAGGCCTGGCGCTGCCGGGGTTGGGGGGGCACCAGGCAGCCGCACGCGGGGGGGCGGCCAGCAGCGATGCCGGTGCCGGGGAGAGGGATGCTGCTGGGAGCGATGCCGGTGCTGCGGGAAGGGATGCCGGCGTTGGGGGGAGGCGATGCCGAAGGGATGCCGGTGCCGGCGGCGATGCCGATGCCGTGGGAAACGCCACCGGTGCCGGGAGCGATGCCGGTGCTGCGGGAAGGGATGTCGGTGCCAAGGGAAGCGATGCTGATGCCGGGGGAAGCGATGCGCGGCCAACGATGCCGGGGGGCGCGATGCCGGGGTTTCCTTGGCAACCTTTGCCAGGAGGAGCCGGGGGGTCCCCGGGGTGGGAGCCGGGGCTGCCGGGAGCTGCCGCGGAGCAGCTCACCCACCGGCACGGACCCCTCCCGGACCCCCGGCACCGGTGCGTGGAGGCACGGGGGGGGGGGGGTGTGTCTGTGCCAACCGGGGGCTCCGGTTGTGCCGCGGCTGCAACGAGCGTGTCAGGGCTCAGCCTGGCTCCCCAGGGACCCCTGGTCCTGGCACGGGCCGGGCTGCCAGGGATGCTGGGGGGGGGGGTGCCGGGGGTCTCCCCGCTCCCCCCTCACCCTCGGCTCTCACCCGCAGGCGCCGCAGCCCCCCGGGACGTGGCGGGGTCCCCCCGTGCCCCCCGCATGGCCCCGCACCCTGAGCCCCGGCACCAGGCGGGCACATGAGGAAGAGCCGGAGCGACCTGGCCGGGCCCGAGGAGCAGGTGAGGCGGCGCCGAGGGGGGCACCGGGGGAGTCCGGGGGGGGCACCGGGGCGGGGATGGGGTCCCCATGGGAGCATGTATGGGGGGGCTGGGGGGTCCCCTCCATACCCCGGCCCTGGGGACCCACAGCAGAGGGTGAGGGGCTCCTGCCTGGGTGCCGTGCTGTGCCGTGCTGCGCCGTGCCGTGCCAATCCATGCTATGCCGTGCTGTGCCATGCCATGTGGTGTGAGGTTCCCTGGCCGTGCCGTGCTGTGCCGTGCCATGCCGTGCTGTGCCATACCGTATCATGCCATGGTGTGCCATGCCACGCCATGTGGTGTGAGGCTCCCTGGCCGTGCCGTGCTGTGACGTGCCGTGCCGTGCCATGCCGTGCTGTGCCATACCGTATCATGCCATGGTGTGCCATGCCACGCCATGTGGTGTGAGGCTCACTCTCCATGTGATGCCACGCCATGTGGTGCCGTGCCGTGCCGTGCCATGCCGTGCCGTGCTGTGATGTTCTGTGCCGTGCCAATCCATACCACGCCATGCTGTGCCATGCCATGCCATGTGGCGTGAGGCTCCTTGGCTGTGCTGTGCCACACCGTGGGGTGCCATGCCGTGCTGTGCCGTGCTGTGCCGTGCTGTGCCAATCCACGCCATGCCGTGCCGTGCCGTGCCGTGCCGTGCCAAGCCATGTCGTGTGCATTGCTGGCCGCGCAATGCGACGCCGTGTGGCGCCATGCTGTGCCGTGCCATGCTGTGCCATGCTGTGCCGTGCCGTGTGGTGTGAGGCTCGCTCGCCGCGTGGTGCCATGCCGTGCCGTGCCGTGCCGTACCGTGTCGCGCCACACCACCCCGTCTGACGTGCCCCCGTCCCTTCCTCGCAGCCCCCGCCGGAGACACTGGATCCCGGGTGCTGGAGCCGCTCCCCCCCTCCCCGGGGATGCTGGGTGCCGACCTGTGCCACGGGCGCCGCCGTCTCTCCGCCAGCCTCCAGGTGCCCCCCTGGAAGCCCCCGGAGCGACCGCGCTCACGGAGCCCGCCGGCCTCCCGCGCCCCACCACGCTGCCCCTCCGCATCCCGCCGCGCATCGCCATCACCCACCCCGAGCCCCCCAGGTAGGGACGGGGTTGGGGGGGGGGACACGCGGCATGAGGCTGATCCCGTCACCGCGGCGTCAGGGCTCCTGGTGGCATCGGAGATTCCCCCTCCAGGCACTAATCCGGGGGGATGCGCTGGCCCCGGCTGGGGGGCGATGCCGGTGACCCCCTGCCAGAGCCGGGACGTGTCACCGGGTAGGGGGTCCTGCTGGGGTGGCCAGGGTGGGGATGGGGACAGGGTGGGGACATGGCCTGGGGTGGGGACAGTGTCCAGGATGGGGACGATGCCAGGGATGGGGATGGTGTCCGGGATGGGGACGTCGCCTGGGACAGGGACAGTGACCAGGACAGGGACAGTGCCTTGGATGGGGACAGCAATCAGGATGGGGACAGTGTCAGGGACGCAGATGTGGCCCGGGATGGGGACGTTGTCCGGGACGGGGACATTGTCCGGGACGGGGACATTGCCTGGGACCACGACAGTGCCCGGGACGGGGACGGTGCCCGGGACGGGGACGGTGCCCAGGATGGGGACATTGCCCAGGACAGGGCCAGTTTCTGGGATGGGGACAGTGTCTGGGATGGGGACATGGCCTCGGATTGGGACAGCGTCCGGGTAAGGGACATTCCCTGGGACCAGGACGGTGCCCGGGATGGGGACATGGCCTGGGATGGGGACGATGCCGGGGATGGGGATGTGGCCCAGGAGAGGGACATCGTCCTCGATGGGGACGTCACCTGGGACCGGGCCAGTGTCCGGGACGGGGGACGGCGCCCAGGACGAGGACGGTGCCCCCACGGGTGACACCGGCGCCGGCCCCGCCGCGGCCGTGGCACCAGCCCCCTCGCCGACACGGCGCTGCCAAGAGTGGCCGGATCCTGCGTCCCCGCTCCCCTGCTCCCCACCGCGAGCCCCCCAAAAAGGCCACCCACCCCCGCCCCCCCCCCCCCCCCCAATTCCACCCACCCTTTAATTACGGCTGCCGGATCCCACCGTGCAGGCCACCGCCAGTGCCAGCCCCCGGCGCGGTGAAGCTCCAACCAGTGCCGGCGGCCGTGGCGAGGAGATGGGAGCGCGGTGACCTGGCTGGGGGGGGGGGGGGGGGGAAGGGGGGGGCCAGATCCGTCCCCGGTGCGGCGGCGGTGCCGGTAGCCTGCGGCATGCCACCAGCCCTCCCTCGCTGCAATGAATCATCCGCCGAATTTTCCAGGGTGTGTTCCTGCCCGGATCCCCATTTCCCATCCCGCATCCCCAAAATTCCCGGCTGCCGGCGGTTTTGCTGGGGCGGGGCGGGATATTGGGGTCCCCCGTGCCCCGGCTGCTCTCTTGGGTGGGTGACATTAATGGGGGACATTTTGGGGGGGGGGAATCTGCTCAGTCTCAGCGGGATGAAGGCAGCTGCCTTCACGCCTGCCCGCACCCCCCCGATGCCGATGGGGTCCACGGTAAAACCAGAGCCGCCGGCAGCTGGAAGTTGGGGGGGGTCACATCAGAGCCCCCCCCCCCCCAGCTTTGTGCCAGGGCTGGGGCTGGGGTGGGGGGACACAGCCCCCCCCCTCCCCCCCGATGATGGGGGCAGGGGGAACAGCTCGGGGGTGTGGGGTGGGAGGTGTCGGGGGGCACCGGGCAGGCGTGGGGACCCCCCCGGTGTCCCCTCAGTAGGGTGGGGTGCTCGCTGGGGACCCCCACCCCGACTCCGGGGGTGTCTGCAGCACCGTACAGGAGGGGGGACCCCCATCACTGTCCTGGGGTGGGGGGGGGTTCTGTGCAGCACTGGACATTTGGGGGGACCCCCAGCTCAGCCCTGGGGGGTCTGCGCAGTGCCGGGGGGGGACGACGACACCCCCATTACAGCCTGGGGGGTCTGTGCAGCGCCGTGCACAAGTGGGGACCCCCACCCCAGCCGTGGGGGGGGTCCCTGTAGCACCGTGCACGAGGGGGGACCCCCATTCCAGCCTTGGGGGGGGTCTGTGCAGCACCGTGCATGGGGGGGGACCCCCACCCCAGCCCCGGGGGGGGTCCTTGCAGTGTCGTGCATGTGGGGGGACCCTCATTGCAGCTGGGGGTGGGGGGGTGGGGTGGCTGTGCAGCGCCGTGCACAAGTGGGGACCCCCACCCCAGCCTTTGGGGGGGTCTGTGCAGCGCTGTGCACGGGGGGGGTCCCCCATTGCAGCTGGGGGGGGTCTCTGCAGTGCCGTGCGAATGGGGGGACCCCCACTGCCGCCCTGGGGGGGTCTGTGCAGTGCCGTGGATGTGGGGGGCCCCCCGTTGCCATCTTGGGGGTCCCTGCAGCGCCGTGCGGGGGGGGGGACCCCCCCACGCCAAATCTGCAGTGGGGTCTGTGCCGTGCCAGGCCCGGGGGGGGGTTCCGGTACTGCTTGGGGGGGGTCCCTGCTGTGTCTGCTCTGCCCCCCCCCCCCCCCCCGTGGGTGCTGGGGTGCTGGGGGGGGCAGGATCTCTGCACTGCCGGATTCTCCTGGGGGGGGGGGATCCCCCCTCGGCTGGGGGGGGGGCGGGGGGGAATCTCGCGGCGGAGGGGGGGGATCCCTGGATGGGGGGGGGGGGTCCCACAGGCGGGGTGGATGCCCCGATAGGGGGGTCCCCATGGATGGGGGGGGGGATCCCTGGGGGGAGGTCCCCGGGGGGGGGATTTATGGGTCCCCTGGGGGATTCCCGCGTGTGGAGGGGGGTGCCGGGGGGGGGGGCGGGGGAAGCCCGGGGGGCGATCTCCGCCGGGGGAGGGGGGGGATATCGGGGGGGGGGGGGGGAATCCCCGCCGTGGGGGTATCCGTGCCGGGGGGGCGGGGGGGGGGGTGTCCGCGCCGCCTTGTACCTGCGTGGGGGGTCCACGGGGTCCCGGGGCGGAGCCGCCGCCGTGGGGGGGGGGGGGGGGGGGAGGTCCCGGGGCGGGGGGAGGCGCCGAGCCGGGCGCGCAGAGGCGGCACCGGCGGCACCGGCAGCGGTACCGGCGGCGGTACCGGCGGCGGCAGCGGCGGCAGGCGCCTCCCCCGGGGTCGTCCCAACCGGTTGCACGGGGCCATGAGGAGCCCGGGGCCGGGAAAAGCCGCCGCCGCTCCCGCCGCCGCGCATCGCTAGCGACCGGCACCGGGAGCGGCACCGGGAGCGGCTCCGGGACCGGGTCGGGCACCGGGAGCGGCACCGGGACCGGC